>NW_018020827.1:67512-107090 GCF_002006095.1 Pseudomyrmex gracilis | reverse complement strand
AATGCTTTGTCTCGCTCGCACTCACTTGGTAGATGCGCCTGCGCATAATGACGCTCGACCATCTATGCCCATATTTGGACTTCGTGCGTCTCCCTTTCTCGGGCCTCGTGCCTCTCATTGCGAAGATACGCGACTAGCCAGGGTTGATTCTACCAGACCTGTTCCTTGCGTTTGCGCTTGCGATCAATGTAGAACAGGCTAAAGATAAGATTTAAGATTTGAGGACGACTATGAATGCGGACTCTCTCCTCTAGTATCACGAATCACGAGATGAGTTTGCCGCCAGTTACTTCGTTCCGAATATTCTCCGATCAGTTCCGATTTCTTATACCACAACCTTCAGGCTCTGTTTTCATAACACATACTCGTTTTTCTATTTATTGTAGAACGGGTTTTAGCAATCGAACAGTTTGTCAAGCATGACGCAAGATGGCGCCACTAATTCCGTTCTGAGGCCATTTTGTCTCTGGTTTTCTGTGTGCAAATGGAAAGGAAAAGGAAGGTAAGTCGTTACTCCACAATCAAAAGAAATAAAAAAAAAGAGGAAACGAGAAGCGAAATAGCAGATGATGTGCGATAAGAAATGTCATCTCGCACAACCCTATAACTCGGAACAACACTCTGCCGGAAGTACATAATATATAAATAAAAGCAAATGTTTTCTAAATTGAGGATTTACTGGTAGGTAGTCAAATATTTGTATATTGCACTACGTCGATTACAACTATTACAATTTGAATTAAACATGAGGGAGAGAAGAGGAATATAATTCTGGCGGATAAAACCAATAAAATAACAGACATAATGAAATGCAATAATATTTAAAACAAACCAAAAAGTTAGAAAACTTAAAAAAATATAAATAAAAAATTCTTTTTGTGAGTGGGTTATTCGAAAAGTACGTAGCGATTTTATTTTTTTCACTGAAATTTAAAGATTTAAAATTAATCTTTAGGCAATGGAATGTGTAAAAACGGAGAATTCAAGTTTTTAATAGGGCAAATTCGGTATAGTCTCCTTCGCCGGAAATTGTAAATCGATTGACGCATGAGCGTTTTAGACGACGTCGCGACGCCGTCATCACTGTCTTGCTTATACAATCCTCGTCATAATTCACGAGTTGCACTCTACTTATATTAGTTTTTTTTTCTTTTTGAGCGAGATTGAAAGAAAGCGCGCGTGGCATACAAAAGGAAGAGAAGCATAACAAAGGAAAAATAGCAAAGGGATGAAACTCGAAATGAGAATGAGAGAGTAAAACTAGCAAAACAACGAAGCAAAAAAGAAAAACAGTAATAATAACAAAGCGAAAGAAAGCAAAATATACAAGCGGAAAGAAAAGACACGGGTACAATAGCAATAAGTCAATAAGTAACTTTTGCAAAAGAGTTTGCTGAAAAAATATATCAATTACGAATAAGTTTCTAATATTTACAAATTTTATACACGGTTTAAAAAAAAAGCAGTTTCGTAAGTCAAGAACATTTTGATAAACGATCTCCCGAGAAATTTATTTCATAACGTGAACGTGTTATTAAATGATCTCGCGCATTTCAAGCGAGCGTTGAACCGTATCGCGACGAAAAAAATCTTATCGGCGACTATATTGTGGAACGAGCATCATATATGTGTGTGTGTGTGTGTGTATGTGTGCATTTTCTTCAGACGTCTGCTATCGGTAGACGACACACCACACCACCGCGAGATGCAACGGGGCTGTTTTTTCACACGCGTCACCCCGTACATTACGCATGCGCGCTACCGGCCGTAACGATCTCGCACGCGGAAAAGAGAGGGAAAGCCTCGAAAGGGACGAGCGGGCACAAGGGGCAACAGATGTCCTTCCGCATGACGCACGCGGGGTGGCTGTCCCCCGGTAGTCTCGCGGTGGTAGTGTCTGTGCGAGTGTCACGTTGTGGAAAGGTTGCGACGAGCGTCCTCGCTCGGGGGATCGAGTGTGTTTAGCTTTGTTAAGCACAGGATCTCTCGATAAACGCTCGTACGGATAGGTATAGTTGACACATCGAAGGACATTTCGCTTCTTTGTTTTACTATTCATAGCGATAACGATCCTAACTTACACAAAAGAGAGACACCGCGCCGTTCTCTCATTTAATAAATATTTCTAATATACGTGTGTATATGTATGTGTACATGATATAGACTTTATTTTCGATATGACGCGGATAATGACGTATTATACCAAACAAGGTCTACTATTTTTACCATCCACGGTTTGATCTTGTTGGAGAAAAATCATTTTGTTGTAAAAAGCGAAGGATAAACGCAGAAAACTGTTTATTACACGATACCGAACTAGATTTAATTTATATATTTGCAAAAAGCGGAAGTTTACAAATATTCAATTTAATATAGAAGAGAATTGAAATTTTCACTCATGTAAACATATCTACAGATATATTTCCAAAACAAACAAATGTCTAAAAGATTGCGATTTACCTGTTGAACCCGCTTAAAACTACAATAAACTTCTTACCTTCTCCACTTTATTATTCAACAGTATTTTCGAAAACTAATGCGTGTTTCAGGATTCGGTTCAAGAAATGCTCACACGTGATGGACACGCGCTGTAAAGTCTCGTCGTCTCTAGGAAGAGTATCTTCTGATTAACAGCGCGCGCGATGTGCGAGGTGTCGTCGAAGGGACAGCGAAGAACGTTTCGCGATCAGGATCCGCCGCGAATATGCAACAAGAGCGCGGAGAATCTGCTGCGGGACGAGCTCGAGTTCTCGCGCTCGACCCCGAGCTCGCCGACGGCTCTTCAACGCGCCGCCAGTCTCGAGAAATGTTTCAGCGAGCCGGAATTTTTCCAGAAGCAGCGCGAACTGCTCTCGAAGCACGAACAGCGGGCGAAAGAGAAGGAGAACGGCGGCGGCAGCGGCGACGGCGATAAAGAAAGCATCTCGCCCGTACGTGATACGAACGAAGACGATTCCGGAAGTGCGGCCGACGTTACCAAGAGCAGCGACGATTTCCTGAAGGAACTCTCCGCCAAAGTGCCTTTCCCCTCCAAACAGGCGAACGAGGTACGTGAAAATAATATAAGGTGACTTTCGGTCTTTAAACAATTAATATTTTTTGAAGAGTTAATCGAAATAAATATAATACATTTGCATTTAAAAATGAACGTTAAAAATGATAATTAAATTGCACTGTATATTCAAATACTTGTCCCTTTAAAATATTGAAGATACATTTTCATTGAAAATATCGGGTCACTAGATTAGAAAATAACAGGATATCGATTAGCCCACGTGTTTTTCTCTTCGTGTTTTCTTGATTTGCTTGATGACCTGTCGAAGATTAGAAATAAGAATGTCGTAAATATAATCGAAGATAAGCTAAATATATCGCGTGTTTTTCTTTCAAACGACATCTCGTGTGTAACGACGGTTAAAATATTTTAAGATATTTTTACAACAAACTGGATGCTGTTTAAATATTCTTCGCCATGTCGAGGAGATAACGTATCGCGTAAGTTTCTTATTTTAAACGCGCTACTACGTATTTCAATGGAAACGCATAAAAACTTGCGACAGACGTATGTGAATACTCGATATGTTTCCGTTTATATGGTTTGCACTTCAAAAAAAAAAAAAAAAAAAAAGCGACAATTAACAAGAGCCGCGCGATATATCACGGCAAACGTGACTGCCATTTTGCGGCAACAAAAATGCAGATAAAGTTCGCGCCGAGCATGAGTCACGAAAACGATACTTTTCCGCGGAGTTGAAAAACGTTTGTTGCGCGCGTTACCACTTGCGATATTAACGCTCAATGAACTCGAAAGGAATTATTATGTTTTCTTTCCGAGTTTTCTACAATTTTCCATTACATTTTGTCTCTCTCTCTTTTTGTTTTTTTTAGAGCCAGATAATGGCAAACTTTTTCCTTATAAATATTAAAAAAAGAAAGCATTGTCGTCTCCGTTTCGAATTTAAATCATTTTCAAGCGTTGGTTTAGAACATCGTTTGGAAATTATTGCTCTCGATCGATTAATTGTTTGCATCTTGATTCAGAGAGCTATCTTATTTTTTCTTCTCATTAAACAAAAAAAAAAAAAAAGAAAAAAAAAAGAAACGTCTGGCGAATCGCAGTTTTCTACATGTTTTGCAGCGTGTTGTTCCTAGAGACGAGAACAAAGCGGAAAGAGAAAACAATAGTTTATTCGCGGAAAACATTTCGTTCGAATTCGCGCATCACGAAGAGTAGTTACATCGTCAATAACGACGTCGCCGCCGTCAACGTCTGGTCGTGAAACGGTATTTCTCTGAAGAGATGTACACTCTCTATCGACCCGCGCGAGAATCTCGCCGAAATACATACCAAAAAGAAGCAGACACCTCGTTTCTTCTCGCCGAGGAAAGAATAAGTTTTTGAAATTCTATTTTACAATACGCGAGAATGCTCTTCTTTCTTTTTTCTTTCTCATGTTTTTTTTTCACACGACATACGCGCTCTACTAAGTTTACACTATATTGTGTATTTAACAAAATAACAAATGTTCCAACGATCGAATTTTTCTTTAACGTTTGTTAAAGAAAAATTAATTATCAGATATGTAAATATTAATCATAATAATTCTCAATATCTTTGAGACATTTTTAAATTTATTAGTTTCCACCTTTGTGTAGAAAAATACTTTGTTATGATTATTTCTTTAATAAATTATATCCGGCCGTTTACTTTTATTTCCGTTTAAGATATCGTTTAATGTTTCAAAACTTGAATATTTCAAAAAATTATTGATATATATCTATGGGAATTAATTTTAATTAATAGACTCGATCTTATAAGAGAAACTTCCAATTATGCGACGTATAAAGAGTAACGTTTTACATTCATTCGTTTTCTCACGCATGCCGATTCTTACGTCATATCCTTTATTAGACTTAATATGTAGGCTTCTCTTTCACGATACGGTACGCTGGACAAGTCGCGTAAAATTCGATTTCTTTATTTATGCCAGCGGAATTTCACGTGCGGGCGATAAAGTTGCGCAGAAACTAAGCTCTTATGCTACTTGATACGCGTATAAAACCCGCCGCTATGTTAGATATCCTTGGAGAGAGACTTGGGGAAATATCCCTTTCGTGTGTTTTTTACAGCTCTCCTTCACTTTCTTAAACTCTCATCATTTTTCCAACGGGTCTTGGTTTATGTAAAAACACACGCGACGTGTCGATTCGATCTCAGTTTTAACCAACCGTCCTTCGCGCGAATATATACAGGATCGCGTTTATTAGGAACTAAGTGACAAGCGCACGTCATATAGCGCGATGCAAAGTGTCTTCACGACTCGGCCAATTTTGAAAGTAGGTCAGATTTAATCTTTTAACAAGCTCGAAGTAACTCAACTTCGAACAGCACATCTCATTGTTGCGGCGAAGAAGTGTGTACTTCAAAAACAAAACAAAAAAAAAATGTTACAAAAACATTTGATATATATACGGTGAATCTGATATTTGATTCTCACTTTGTGAGAAAACACGAACGATCGTGTCGAAGTGGGAAACGCGGGACGGTCTTGTGGATGACAGATGTGTCGTTTTCGAAGTTCTCGAAACTGTCGCGTTTTAGTGACAGGCGGGCCAAGATTGCGGGACGGGACTTGCGAGGGGCTCTCAGATGAATTAGGTTCGGGCCTGCAAGGAGGAGGGAAGAAAGATGCACAGACCTCGCGGCAGGTTCCTTTCCACCGGAGGACTCGTCTGCCTTTGTGCGCGAAATTTGCGGATTAAGCGACGTTCACAGAGTCTGCACTGAACGTCACGATATTCCTCCGCATTTCAATCTTACTGTAATATTCCCTAAAATATTTTTTAACTTCTCCGTGTATCTCTTTGGTATATGTTTTGTTTTCGTTTGGCAATCTCAATTGTTCATTTTTGATCATTTCTGACATTTTGTGTCACGTTTAAAAAATCGTTTTCTTTTCGAGATAATGAATACAAGCGTATAAATGTTTCTTGCCGCTCGTAACTCAGAAAGATTGCGTTTGCGTTGCGTTACCGAACTGGCGTGGCGATAACGAAAATAAATTACAGCAATTACGCGATACTTGTAGTTGTATTCTCTCGCAACACAAACAACTCGCTCCCCTCCCCCATATCGCTTGTGACATAAGTTTCAGTTTGGTGAAAACCGGTTACATTCGCAATCGGAAAACGATATCAACCGTCGCATCTCTCTCGTCGCAAATAAGTACAATTGTAAAAAAGGTCTCCCGCGAAAATAACCTGCCGCAACGATCCATTGCGAACATTACGATGGTCTTCCGCGATGTCGTAAGGAGATATAGACCTTCGAGCGCGACGCGGCACGTTCGCGACGACGCGCGCGCAACGGCGAATCGAGATTTAGCTGGAAATTTGCTCGAAATACACCGGTTACATCGGTGCGCGAGGTCGTCGACCGGCGTTACGAGATATTGACGAGAAGGGCCGCCTATTTCGGGGGACGACGATTAATTGCCGACGTGAGGAGGAGAGCGAGCTCGGAAACGCGCGACCGATAAATATTCGATCGATCTTTCACCGAAGTTATCGCCGTTGCCGAGATTGCTAATAACATGGCTAATAACACGCCGATAACTCGCTCAAGTATATACCGTCTGATGCGTCCGCTAAGTTCAATCTCGAGTCTTCGATAGAAGATTAATCGTTCTATCGATATTCCTGCGATTTCTCTGACAGCTATACAAAAAACTATAAATAAAAATTCAATATTTGACGTGTCACGATTCATCAAAATTAAAATTAGTCCGCCAAAAAATGTCTATAGACATATGTAATATAAACTCTTTTTGTTTATAAAATTGTGTATAGAGTTAAATTTAAAAAATTAAATAGGGAGGCGCGCGCAAATTGTTGAGATTCTGGAGAAACCGACCAACCAGACGCGCCGTATCCCCACGTTGTATCTTCTGCGCGGTTTCGGTGTGAAAGCAGCCTATTAAGGTCGCGGAGACGCGGCGTGGTCTCCAACACGATCGGCGCAGCGCGCGTCCGTCCCGCCGTCAGTTCGGTGCTCATGCTCAATCTCGGAGCAGTTTTCGCCGCGATCTTTCGCTTCGCAGTTTCTAGTATCTCGATCAACAGCACGCAGTAGTAGTATTACCTTCACGGTGCGCACCAGTGTGACTCCACCGCACGCAGAGGAACGCATAGTGAGGTGTGTTTCGCCGTCTTTGAACGCCGATCTCCGGTACACACACGTATCTCGCAAGAGAACCGAGATTCCGGTTCGTCCTTTTCGATCCTTTCGCGTTCGCCGGCTACGACCGGTCGTTTCTAACAAAGCGGTTCGCTGTTGAAAATATTCGGGCGTTCGTGGCGAAGAACGTAACGATCGATAACGAATATAAATAACGGGAAAAGATTTTTACTCTTCGAGATATTTGCAATATTGTTTTGAGAGAAACAATATCGTCTAATAGCAAAAAAAAAAAAAAATCTATTCTTCAAAACAATACGCGAATAACAGTCCGATAATTTGTAACGATTATTCGCTCTGTGTTAGACATTTTAAACTCGAACATCTGCTGCCGTATATTGCACGCACGCGTGACGCAGAATCGTGACGCGAATGACGAGATGCCATATCTAGGTATGTGAGGCAGAGATGAAAAAATAGGAATATGATTATTTGATAAACAGAGAGACAACTGTTATATTTGATTTTATTTCAATTGTATATTTAATTTTATGATGTATGTTTATAATTTTATACTTTATATTTATCTTCATAATTCTTAGCGGAAATAACGTAACAGCGTACGGCAATTGCTGTCCGACCTACTAGCTTTGTTTTTCATTTTTAATATGTTTACATTGTTTATTAGTTCGAATCGCGAAAATTCAACCAATATTGATCCTCAAAAACAAAGTAATCAACATAGTATTTTGTATTATTCATAATGTTTTTGGTTTGTAAATTATAATATTTGCGCTTAGAATGTCCACTGAAGATGACTCAAATCAATAAAATCGAAACGTCTGGATATTAATCAAATTGAATAATTTTACACAACACCCTGCAACCGGTTCGAAAGGTCCTGTTCACACATACCATTTTCAAAGTAATCAAATTTTATTTTAAAAGATCTTATATTTATTATATAAAAATTACGTACATTAATGCGCGTGCATAAAACGTTTCTCGATTTGGTGACATCTAAGATCTAATGTTTCACGAAAGACAAGAGCGTTAATCGCGTTAAAAAACTTGCGCGCACCGATCAAAATTGCGCATAAATCGCGACGGTATCGCGCAGAGGATTTAATGGAATTTCAATATTTATGTACGAGCGAGATAATCGCGATTCTGTCTGGCGATAATAACGCGCGAGCGAGAGGAACGGCGCGTGTTATCCGCGACCGCGCGCGGCCTTCGAATTTCGTCTTCCTTTCGCGCCGCCTATGACGTCGCGACATGCGTGTAATATATATGACAAAGTGTAAATATACGAACCACGAACGTTTTGCGTGAGAGGGGACGACAAATGGAGCGAGCGTCGACGGGGACCAGTTGCGTAACGGTGAAGGAAAAACACGCCTTACTTCGCGTGCCTTCGCGACACGCCCGTGCGTTTATAAATGGAAAAATAAATGTCTTTGTATGTTTCTCTCGTAAATGCGCAACCGACGACTTGTGACAATTGTTCGATTTTTTCGCCGCTTATCAAAATTGTTGCCGTAAAGTGAGTATCGCCGGACAGCATCACTGTGACATTTGTTACAGAAAAAAATTCTAACAAAGGACTTCTACTCGTATAACGTTAGAAACTAATATTTAAAAACATCTTAAAAAATATTTAAAATATTGAAAACCACATGGTTTACTATTTACATATCTCATCATTTATTTCTTTACTAAATGTCCGATCGTTGGCAAATGTCCGGTCGTTTACTTTATTTGTTTTATTGCGTAGAGAATAAAACAAATTTCGCAGAAAGCTTACTTGACTCGAGACCTAATAAAATAATAAAAGAGATAGATCCTCGACTATTTGGATAATTCAGCGCGACGCGATTACTGTATACACGATACAAACGCTCCGCACACTTCCAGAGCGGCTACCAGTCTTGCAACATTAATTAAACCGCAAACTGGTTGCTCTCCCGGCAACTAGTTTCCGTACATCAGACACGGATTCTTTATACAGGGTGTGAAATCATTTCCGGCGCGAGAGGAATCCCGACTTTCCATCAAATTGTCGATACGAGTTAATTGACGTTGCGTTCGATAAATCATTTCCTCCTCTCGGGTAATTGAAGAGAAAAAAAAAAGATGGAGGGGAGAGACGCGGCGAGTTTCCAAGGGCATGCGGCACCCCTCACGCGAGTCGAGTGCGCGATTATCCCCCGTTCCTTCAATGCGTGCGATTATGAGAGCTCTAAAGCCGAGAAAGGCGATTCCGCTCTCGCGGAAATTGCACTCGCCATTGTTCCGTTTCTCCAGCACAGACAGTCGTGCTGAAGAAATTGAGCCGTCGTTGTTTTTTTTTCTTTTTTTCTTTTTTTCCTAGTTTTATTTTATTATACACATGACGAGTTCTTGACTTTGTAAGCGCAGCATCAGGATTGACTTCTCGACATCTTTTTTCTTCTTTAAGAAACTCGTACTTGACGAACAGCTTGTGAAATCCAAGCGCTGGACGTGCAAAATATTTTTTTTTAAGCGTAAATTAATACACGTATCGTAATTCGAAGTAATTTCAATTTGAAAAACTTACACTATTTGTTTACCTATTTTTACACTAACTTATTGATTTAAACAAAGTAGAGATAGAGAGAAGTGAACTAAACGCAAACGCGAGATTTCACTGCTAAATAGATATGCAATTTCAAAAGATATATACGCGGTGGATAGTTAACGTTAGACAGCTACGAGACGCGTAATATTAAAGTGAAAGATCGCATCGATCTGCATCACTACGTCGCGATCGATCGCGGGGTGCTAATTCCACGTTGCTTCGCGTAATGATGTTTTACTTTCTAATCAAAGGATACCACTGTCTCGAGCATTGACCGAGCAAGTGTTGTTGTTTTTTTTTGTTTAAAATTGTTATTTTTCTCGAGGCTGTGTAACGATCGGCAATTTGAGTTACAACGCGACAATGGAGAAATTTCTTCATTGAGATTAAGAACTCGAGATTGCAAAAATGTTTCACATTTTTTTAATGACGGATCGATTTTACTAAATCTTCGCGGCGTTCTGCTGATTTGCGCAGAGAAATCGTCGTTCTCTTCTCTTCAATATCGTTACCTTACCGCGTACACACTGCCGATTAAGTAATGTTAATAAGAACGTTTTATGATTTGTCTTCGATTGGAATTGATCATCTTTGGTATCGTGCACGCGCGATGCTTCGGACGCTTTCTAAAGACAGTCACACCGTGTTATCAAGCGGAATCTATTAAATCTCGTATTCGCGTGTGTACGCCCGTTAAGAAGAAGAAATAGACAGTAATAGTGTCTCGCGTAGATAGCATCTAACCGCCGTGGTAATACACCATGCGGTTTCTATAGAAGAAAGTCGCTGAGATTTCGCACTTTGCGGAAAATTTTCCGTCAAGGTTTTATTAACCTTTTCGCTCCGGGGATTTTTCCTTTAAAATTGACCTCGCATTTTAGCTGAAAAAGTTAATAATAACCTGCTACCCCCCCCTTCAAAGTTAATTTTGAAGGTCAAAGAAGTAACCAGGATTTTTTTCAATNTCAAAGTTAATTTTGAAGGTCAAAGAAGTAACCAGGATTTTTTTCAATTTTTTTCCTAAATTTAGTGCATTAAATTGACCTTATAAACATCTATTACGTTCGCTTTTCTTGCTGGTCCATATATGGACCAGTCCCGGAGCGAAAAGGTTAATAACACGGAAATATAGTAAGAACAAATGTGTAACAAATATTTTATTTAAACGCCGTGAAAAAATATTCTCTCTCTCTCTCTCTCTCTCTCTCTCTCTCTTATATTTCTTACTTATTGTTTTGTTTAATTTAAAAGTGGAAAGAAAAATTCGACGTCGCGGAACTTTTCGATAAATAAATTTAAAAAAAATTTGATAAACGGGATGTACATAAGGAATTAAAACGTTTCTCGATCGCGAATAATCGTTCGACACCTCGCTAATCGCGCGTTAACACTTTTTCATCGCGGTCATTGCCGGCGGAACATGCAAAAATAATCGAGCGGCGGCTATTACCGCTGAGAGCAGATGCAGCACACCCCTCTCTCTACTCTCTTTTACTCTTTTTTTTTTCGAACGATAAAATGTTGCGGACGCGATCCTGAAAAGAAAGAGAGAGAGAGAGAGAGACACAGGTACTTTTTGTTTTACATAATCCTGTACACACGCGCAGAGAGAGAAAACGGGGTTTCGCGTGGTGTTCGCCAGGTGTTCGCTTTTGTGATCCGAGCCGTTCCGATTGGACGTACAGATACAACGGTTCGGCTTCAATTAGCATACATTTGCTTTAAGGTGTGTGAGATTTACTTTGTTACAAGAAAATTACTACGAACCGAACTTTAAAAAAAAAAAAAAAATGTAAAATACTCTGTATATAATTGGTAATTATAAAATGTTCTGTATATAATTTTTAATTATATACAGAGTATTTTACATTCAAAATTAGAAACTAATAATTAAAAATGTATCTAAAAAATTACTAAAACAATTGAAAAATGTTATGATTAATATTTTCATTTCTAATAATTATTTCTTCAATAAATAGCTATTAGACGTGCGTATTCGGTCATTTGTCTTAATCAATGTCAGAAGAGTTGGAGAGTGTGAAATTGTTTTATTAACCGTCACTCGTACGAGTGAGAGTCAGTCGCCTTTGAGACGCATTTCGCTATTGTCGTCTGTCGTGCACGGCATTTAACGCTGCGGTGGCAGAAGCGCCGCAATTGTCTCGCAGTAGCGTTTTACTTTCTAACGATAGCGCACGCATCTCGCCGTGTTTTATCTTTTTCCGACGAAAGAACTTCACGGCGCGTTAGCGCGACTCGCGAAAATCGTTCGCAAAGGCCGCGAATTTGTTCTACATGGGAAAATTCGTCGCGCTCGTCAAGCACCGGACAGCTCATGCTAATTTTCGTCGATTTTTGTTGAAAAACTGCGCGCGCGCGCGAGTTTTTATCGTTTTCACGCGCTCGTGAATACATAAAGAAAGTATCTCGTAGAGAGAATTTTATGTTTAAACGTATATAAAAAAAAAAAAAAAAACAAATAAAATTGCTTTAAATATTGTGTCTAAAATACACGAACACGTGTTTATTTTATTTATTTTTTTTTTTGTTTTTCAAATAAAAATTGCGACTTCTCGTATACTAGGGCGCGTACGCTAACACATTTCCTACGTTAATTATCAGATAATTAATCAGATAATAACTGAAATAACAAATTGACACAAGATAGTATCTCTAACCGTCAAATATATTGTTTGTATTTATTATTTCTGACTACCAAATATTTGTGCTAAAGAAGGACAAGAAAAAACAAACACGAGAGAGAAGACACGCTTTCTATCAACGGGAGGTCGTTACGCGTCTCTCTAAGTACATTTACTCGACTTTTACAGTTTAACCTTGTGCATCAGTGAGACGCTTTTTTTCACGGCGCGTTAACGACGCAAAAAGCGGGATGTAATTTATAACGCGGTCCGAAAAGGAGACACGATTTCTCGTATATCTCCGGTTATCAACGCGCGCGCGCGCGATCTCTGAAAGCGCGTATAGAGATGCGAGAGCAAGTTCAAACGCGCGTAAAGAGACGCGACGAAGTAATTGAAGTGATCGATGTGCTATAACTCTTCTCATCCTGATGGACAGGTATATTCGATCGAACCGATACCTGTGTCGCTATGTAAGTCACGCCCGAACTTTCTCATTGGCGTGAAAAGCAACCACTATCTTATCTGTACAGTTTTACGAAGCGCTAATAAAAATATGAACAAGCAAACGCTAATTATTTTATAATTATAATTGATTTCTGATTTATTGTATATATATATGTGGGACTGTATAAATATATCTACGGATGCAGATTGTCTAGTCAAACTTTCTAATTAACATTTAAAACAACGCAGAAATGCAGAAAAAATTTTAAAAATCTTTATATAAAACATGAAATGTGATATAAAAATTAACGTAAAATCTTACGCGCCAATTCGCGACTACCAGTCCTCGACTTTCATCGTGCAACCACCTTCACAAACGGTTATGGGATAAATGTCGTAGATAAGATATGCAGTAGCGCATGTCGAATTTCTAAAATGTCTTAAATTACGGAGTCACGCGCGCGTAAGGGAGAAAGGCGGCGGAAATTCAATGTCTCGCTGGAAAACAATCTGGCTCCGCGCGATTAATCTCGCGTCTCAATTTTCGCACGTTCGACACCTCTCGTCGATAGAGTGCAAAAAAACTGAGAAAAAAATAAACTATAAATACAGGTTTGTCACTTTTCAACACGGCTATTTTTTTTTTTTTATTGCACGGTACAATTAACTTGTAAAAATATCTGTTTAAAAGAAAATCGATTGTGTTCTAAATTATCACGAATTTATCGACTCTTTAATGCGGCTGTCAGTTGTTTGTTACTCCCGTTCAGGGAGAGATGCACCGGAACAACTTTTCAATTAGCCGCAATTTCCAACTCGCTTGCGGCTTCTTCGATCGGCGTCTCTCTCTCTCGATCGCCGCACCTGTGCCGCAAAGTTACACAGTGCCGTTCTACCGACGAGACGAACTTTGCACTCGACTTTACGTCCGCGGAAGTCGGACGCGATTTCCAGTGCCTAGTTTTTTGTTGTCTTTATTTGAACTTGATGATTTTGTGTTTATAATTTTACGCAAATATAATAATTTATTTTTTACACATGTACTTCGCGTATTTTTCTTCACCGCGATTTTATTTTATTGGTAAAAAGCAGCGTGAATTTTTCGCACACTTACACGATAATAACGTGTGTGTCGTTTACAAGAGATTTTGTAAGACATCGTCTTAATCGCGCGTAAAAATCACGCTGTTGACTCGGTGCGATAAAAAAAAAAAAAAAGAAACCATTCCAGGAATCGTCGCAAACGCGCCGATCGAGGCTCGATGGTGGTCTGCTCGTCGATTATGAGAGAGTGAAAGTGCCGCGGTGATACAAGTGCTTTCAGATGGGGAAGCACGTCGTTTTCTCGGCTCGGATTCAGTCGCGCGCGCGAGATCTCGTTGACTCTCGATCGCGTTGTTCGTTTTTTTTTTTTTTCACTTTTGTTTGAAAATCTAATATGCGTTCAAGAACCGATAAATTATTCGCGATTCTCGCGTCAATAATAACGCGATAACAATCGAGGAAAGAAAACAAGAGTGTTTTCGCTCGAAGGAGATTTATAACGACGGTGATGCGAATCGCGTCAAGTGTATGCATGTTCGATACATTTTCTGCGCTCTCCGCGTGTTTTTCTGCGATGAGTATCGGTAATTGGTATATTATATTTGATTTTGGTTTGCACAAATAACGATTCTTCTTTGAGCGGTTCCCATCACTTTTCTCTCGTACAAATTGCTCATAGAACTTTCGAACGAAAGATGTGGTGTCGGACAAACGAAATGGTTTGACGCGATTTCTATCGTAAAGTCACACCTTAAAAAAAAAAAAAAAAAAAAAAAAATACCGAAGAAACTCGGTCGCGCGTTCAAGGTATACTCTGGTCCGAAAAAAAGTTGCCTCTGTACTTGGTATCGTTACAATTGGATTTTTACTTACGTCGTTGTTCTTTTTTTTTTATAGAAAAGCGTAGACGGGAGATAATGCAATGTCGATGGAACTTGTTGAGGGAAGCGTAAAAAGATCATCCAAGGCTCTTTTAAACGGCTAAAGATACTTTGCTGTTTGACGCGTATTCTATTTTTACGCGAGTATCTCCTGAACATTGCGGGCACGATAGATAGACATACTTTTTTTTAAAGCAAGGTTCTTGCGTCAAAATACGCAATAAAAGAGCACATCGTCCTTGATGCGTGCGCGTGTGTGTGTATGCGCGCGCGCAGGCGGATTATTAATTATAAAAGCGGAATGACGCGATGTGTGTGTGTGTGTGTGTTTTTGTGCGACGAGAGGGCACTGAATATCGCGTAGGAATGTCAGCGAGCTTGCCTCTTGCCATATAGGAGAGATAGCGTAGATAGCGTAAAAAGAGAGGTACCCGTTACAACGCACACGGGTCGCGTGCTCCGCAACCGCAACGGCTCGGTTCGAGCTCGTCTCGGCTGTCAGTTCGCGTCGCGCGCTCGAGCGAGCGAGCCGTAAAAGAGCTCCGAGAGGTGTGCGTGCGCGTAGTTGTTGCGGCTACATAACAACATAAAACGATACACGCCGCGCGCGAATAAGAGTAAAAGTAACAAAATAACTTTCGTATTGGCGCATCGCTTCGATCGTCATCTGCTTGACATCGGGAAAGATTCAGCGATCCGGTGCTTTTCGCGATCCCTCGTCGACGACGGTGGCATCGTAACAACATCCGTCTCGGTACGTGTAAAAACGCAACTGATCGAGATTGTTACCGAAGCGATAGGATAGGATAATACGCGCGAGAATTCCGAGAACCGCAAATTTGCATTTTTCTTTGCCGAAGGAAAAATCGAGTTTTTTTGCTAATTGTCTCAATGATCGGACGTCAGTTAAAAGAGTATTAGATATGTGATAATGTGTTATTAGATATTTAAAAATATTTTTTTAAATATTAAAATATTAAATTTAAAATATTAAAATAAAACTTTATAGGATAAAATTTTTGATAAAAATTATAATTGTGAAATGAATATTAGTTTTATTATTTGAATATTAAACATAAGAAGAATTTCTTCTTTTAAGTATTTTTAAGATACATACTTTTTAAATATTAATTTTCTTTACATGTAAGCACGTTGTTAAAATTTATTTTGTTCATAAATATCCGGTCAGTATAGTATCTGCCATTAGAATATTTATTAAATAAATTGTTTATTTGCTTGTTAGAGATGAAATGCTTTAAAAACGCATACATATCGTAATAATGTTCGAATGATTTTTACATAACAAAGTAACCAACACTTGCTAGTTATTTATATCGTCGATAATAAATATTATGAAACGAACCAGAGAGTCGGACGGTCTATATCGCGGCGCCGTCGATAATTATCATTTAAGACAATCTAGCTTGCGGATTTAAAAAAGAAAATGACACAACATTCTCGTCGTTACTTTGCAACGCAGTTGGCATTTTCGAAATCTAAACGCACACATCGATAAACACACTTTTTCGCATTAATAATCGCAAGACTAATCTCAAAAAGTGTCATCCGTTATATTTATGTATCGTCTTTGATTGAGAACGTCTCGTGTGTCATTAAAACATATCGTGTGCGGTTAATAATAGGGTTTGTGCTTCCCGCGTAACTCGTTCAAATTAAACACGGACGTGTTCGAGCAACAAGAAAAAAATGTAGCGATATTAAAAATTTGATTATCTTTAAATTAAATTGATCTTTAGAGCAAGAAATAATTAAGTAGATCGTAATGTTGGACAAAAAAAAAAAAAAAGTAAACTGTAATTAGAAAAATGGTTCGTTTAGCGCGCGATAACTGCGTATCTTCTCGCAGTCAATCCGCCGGGCGGTATAATTACACCGATACCGCGCAATTTATAATATCGGGATATTATTACGTTTTACACACGCCGCGCTTTCGCAACTCGCGAGAGAGTTTGCTACATAGCGGTCGAACTGGTTTCGATCGTAAATTTATTAGGAGGAAGAGGCGCCGGAAGAGAACTTAGCCGGGAGAAAGCGCGCGCCACCGGTGGACCCGATTTCATCACGTAACCCGTCGAAGCCTCGCGAAATTACACTCGCTCGTTATGTCAACGTTGAATTATCGGCGCGAGGAACATCGAATCGCGCTCCCAGTTTTTCGCGATCAAGGTCGGTCGGGAAAATTGACGCGTTTTTATTTTACATCCGAAATAATACGCATCATCCTCTCGCACACGTAATGCGCGTTTGCGAGGAGTGTCACGATTGCGAGCGATACCAATTTATACTCCCGCGTTGACTTCCGAGAATCGTCGGAGGATTTATAGATGACGGGTTCGCGCGCATCACAATTGTCGTTCTGTGTCGAAGAGAACGCACGCGTTTGTTAAATCGACCGTTTCGGGAACAAGCTCTCGCCGATAAAAACTAAGACGGAAGATAAGAGACCTCAGCAGCGAAGAGACAACAACTTCTATATCCTCGCGGAGAGCGTAATTTTCTAAAGAAAAAAAAAACGCAAGATACGACACGGCGGTTTGGATTTCCTTTTTCGTGCGAAGCTCGCGTCTCTCCAACTGACGATGATGATCGCTTCTCGTCGCGGAGAAAACTCGTTTTGAATCCACGTTGTGGAAAAAAAAATGTCTAAGTGGATTGTGTTACGACTTGCATTCGTGCCGCGCGTATATGCAAATGCACTTTTCTTCGGACCGTTGTTGCCGCGCCGATGCGTTACGTGCAACTCATCGAGCGAAACAAGCCGATGAGTTGTTACGATGGAACGTATGTACATACGATTCGTATAGATGTGAATGATTACGTTCGCGACGCGCGATGAAAGTATCTTAGACGCATACCGGAGAGGTTTTAATCTTTGCCGGTGAATAATGCGCTAGCGGTGAAATATCGGATCGACATTTTATCAATAGAAGCCGAGATTGCGTGTCGAAAAACACAAATTCATATTTGCTATATAATTTTAAGTAAACAAATAATTTATAATCAATATTAATTATATAATAATTTAATTATTAAATAATATTAATAAACATAATTAATAATATCCATTTTTTTGTTTTTAATTTTCTTTTGTATTTAATATTGAAGCGATTCAAATCCGTTAAGAGAAGCACAAATTCTATTTATTGTGCACTCTTTGGTGTGGATAAATTCCATTGCAGATAAGAAGTACCAACATACCGCTCCAAATATTGTATCTTGATCCGACAGATAATTAAGTTTTCTGGTCGTCTCTCAGAATGTTTCAGGAAAAGAACATAAGTACGTGCTGTCTGCGGAGCAGGAGATTTATTAAATAGAGTTATTTCGTACAATTACGATGATAAGTAAGCAAAAAAACTTTGAACAAATGCTATGATTTAAGAAAATAATTGGTACTAATTTAGTTCGAGTACAATGCCACGTATTTTCTACCTATAAATGTGATCTCATAAATCTCCGGTTTTGCGGCCTTTAATTACACTTGTCCGGTTCAACATTAAATCTTGTACAGAGAGTTGTTGCTTCTACCGAGAGAGAGAGAGAGAGAGAGAGAGAGAGAGAGAGAGAGAGAGAGANGAGAGAGAGAGAGAGAGAGAGAGAGAGAGAGAGAGAGAGAGAGAGAGAGAGAGAAGAAAAGATATAGAGATCTAATTGCACATATCTTCTAGCGCGAGTTAAAATGTTTTCATAATGTTATTATAAAGACGATGTGCGTTAACTTCCTCATGCGTATTTTAATTCCCAAACATCATATCTCGAATTAATATTTTGATGAAACGTCATATACATACACATAGGTCACATACACGTATAAGAGCGCCTAATTAAAAACTTCATTTACATAAAAGGCCCCACCGCAAAGAACATCGACTGTCCTCTTCCCTCCAAAGCGCGCCATCTGGACATTTTCATGTTTTTCCTGCCGCGAACGCGACGAAGCTGTAAATGCGTGTAGATTGAGTAACCACCGCCGACAATTGCGCCGCTCTCCCTCCCATTTGGTTGCATCGTGCGAGAAATATTAATACTTTCGACTTCCTTCCGGGGGAGAAAGAGAGGAAGATCCGGGTGTGGCGAGCTCCCCCTGAATCCGTCGTTAACTCGTTCCTACCCGATGTGTATATACACACACACACACACGCGTACGTAAACACGCGCTTCGCGACAGGGGGCTGAAACTTTAAACATAAATACACACACACACACATTCCGTCTCTTTCGTACCGTCGCTTCTCCTATTTTTGAGCGTAAATGGGATAACAATGAGCAAACACACGCGCCGCGGTGAGGTTCCATATTTAATACTCAGGTGGATGGATGCTTCGCGAAATTGCTCTTACGGTCTATATACGGTGGTCGTTGCGGTTTTGTTTCGCGAATAGGAGAAACGTCGAATCGCGCGCGCAAATCGTAACGCAGAACCGATCCCCCCTCCCACATCTCCTAATATTCGTTTTCAACAACCTGATTTTCGCTTCTGCAGAAAAAGTACATTTTTTTTTCGTAATATTATTTTAAATTTATCGTGCGAACAATTTGCGTTCAACGGAATTTTATGTAAAAAAAAACTTTATCGTACGCGATATTTATTACATCTAATTTCTATCTCCTCTTTGTTAGTTTGTTGCACAATATTCAATTTTTTCGTTGAGTGTATTTTTTTAACAATTAAAACTGAGATTCATCTCGGGCTCTGAAGTCTTTAAACTAATAATATGATTGGTCGTTTAAGAGCCGTTCGCTGGATGTTAATGCGGGAAATATGTCTATATATATATATGTGTGCGTGTGTGCACATATATAATCGAATTCACGTTTTTCACGTGAGTTTTTTTCATTGTATTTTTTTAACTTATTTGTTATTTTACTAAAACTTGTTTTTATTTACTCATTAGTTTTTCATCTTGTTTGTCGTTATATTATTTTTTTCCACTCGCATGTGACGTTCGAAGAAGCGTCACTATCAGCGAACGAAATGGCGAGCGGAAGTTCTCTCGCGATAAGTAAACGAGCCTTCGGCTCGGGATGACAGTGATGTGTGCGCGCATAAATTAATGTAAGAAATTTTCATTTTATATGATTAAAACCCATACGTTATAATCTCTATTTTCGAGAATTATACACCTGTAATATTAACTTAATCCAGTGAACGAGATCTTTTTTTTTGATTATTTCTTCTTCATGTTACCGCGCGGCAGACCCGAAGGGGATCTTCTTGCCAGATAACGGAAACAAATTGCGCGGTTTAAGAGGAAGAAAACGATTTTCCCAGGATTGTGCGTGTCTCGCGTGTTACGCGCGTATCGCGAATGACTAATTTCATATGATTAACGTTGCGCGCTTGATAGCTGACATTGCGCGATTAACGCATGCTTTTTCCGCGCGCGCGCGGTAGTACTTCGTTTTCGTTGTATTTACATGTTCCCTTAGCGATTATGACAGGCCGGTGAACAGTCTCTAATACATGCCGGATAGAAAACCGCCGCAATTACACAGTCATCATCGTCATCATCATGTTTCAGATAGCGACCGGAAGCGGTGGTTTTATCCGATTTTACACGAGTCCGCGGAAACGGACGGAGTTTTGCAAAAGTCCGGGAGTGTCTGAGATCGCGATCGCGCGAATGAGAATGCCGTTCGTCGTGTACACACAGTAACGTGTCTGAGTAAGAGTGATATCTCAGTGAAATCATCGATGACGATGAAACGACGGGAACAAACAGTGTAACGACGCCTGCGGACGCGACTTTCGATTCCTCTTTGCCTTCACAAGCGAGTAGGCAGATGCGAAAGCGGAGTTGTTTTATTTTTACCGCCTCTCTCTCTCTCTCTCTTTCTCTCGTTTCTCAATAGACGAGCGAATACGTCAGCTAAACTTTGTACTTGTAACAATTTTGATTGTGTAATTGTGATGTAACGAGACGCATTTGTCATAATAATTTATTAGGTGTGCGTGTTGAATTCTCCGTCAAAATTGCTTTGTGATAAAATGTGTTTCGATCGATTCAAACAATCGATCCGTCAAATTTTAACGTACGACACGCACGTCAGTTACAAACTACGTTTATTTTTAAAACTCGATTAAACACGCAATTATGTGAAATTATTTAAATAGCTCGTGTTCGCGTCGCGCGGTATTTAGCGCACGATATTCGACAACGTGTTCTCGCTCGGTAACTGTAATTATAATCCGTTAATCAAGCCTACGCATGTTTCAGGTGATCACTAACGGTCTCAAGTGCGACTCGGACGACATCGACGGTTTGACAAACGGTGAGTCATACAACACTTTTCTATCTCTCTTTCTCTCCTTGTCTCTTATTATTATTATTTTTTTTTTCATTCATTCCTCTGTGAACGAGCGTGCTTGAATGATGGGAGTGACACGACGTTAAATTCATTGACTCGGTAGCGCCTTAATTTCATTGACGAAATTCCGCTGCGAAGGGTCATCAATGAAACTGTTCAGGGCTGTACCGAAGTTTCGAATTTTTGCTTCAAGTTTACAATTGTTTTTTTATATTTTTGTTAAACATAAAACAATTTTTTTTTGTTTTCCAATCGTTTCAAGAACTCCGCAAAATAGACAAAATGGTCCCCAGGTTAGGTCGGAGTGAATAATTTCGCTCTACGCGAGCGAGAACGTGAAACGCTTTGTTTTTTTTCTCCTCGATTGACGCAACCCGTCGTTCTCGTTCTTCGGCGAGAGAGATTGCGACGGCCCTGACTTTGCCCTTTCGGTCATCTCCCGAGCGAATGTAAAGCGCGTGTGCCTGCAACAACGACGGCGGCAGCGGCGGCGATTCACGGCCGCATTTTCTCACGCTACTTCAGCTGCTTCTTGCTGCCGGTGCAATGATCTCCCTCTTTCGTGGCCGCACATCTGTCTGAAAATTACGTTCCGAGCTCTGCAGGCTTCTTCATCCCTTCTATCTCTTTCTCTCTCCCGCCTCGTCTCGTTTAATTCGAGATCCGACGTATCACATCTCGCCGAACAGAACACTCCCTCATTCTCCTGTTTCTGTCTGAAATTAATCGTTTGACACGCTTCGAAAGTCGAAATAAACTTTCCGATTTGTGTAACTTCCTCGTCACGTAATTCATCATTAGATAATAGCGAACAATTTTGTCAATTTCAGGTAAATTTTATACTGAAAATTTTATTTTCGCATGAACGTGTGTAATAGTAAAATCAGTTGGCGGTGATAAAGAGTTAGGTAAGCTTTGACGGTGAAAGCAGGAAGAGAACAGGACGCGCAACAGGATATCAGATTCCCATCTTGTTCGCTGATTATTTTTACTTTTATTATGTCATTTTTTGTTTTGGGTTTTTAATCCGCAATTATCGATAGAAAAAAACTTCAAGATCGTTTTTTGTGATATTTTTAACAAGTCTCTGACAATCTCTTTCACCGGGATTCAAGGGTAATTACCTCGCTGCAACGAGATGCGCGGAATGATATTGCGATTTTATTTAAGATTTTCATTGTTAGTCAATAATTAACGATTATACCGTAACCGCGATTGTACGTCGTTAATTATTATTATTGTTGCGACTTTGTTTCTCTCTCGAATTTTACATCTTCTCCGAGTGGGATGTGCGCGCAAAAACAAAAACACGTAATTGTACACAACCGTTGTCTAAAAGTCTACGTGTTGAACACACCAAGTGGCGAATTATCACGTCGGTGAGACAGCGCGTGAGATTTTGTTTTGCGTAACGAAATAAATAACATTGATCGTAAAAAAATCACATGTGAAAGTTACGTAACCAAGTGATATGGAAAAACAATGTTATGTCGCAAAACGGTGTTTTATATTATTTACGGCATCTCGCAAATGTTTGACGAGCGAGCTGTGTATAATTGTTTAGGCGCAAAAGTGAGAGTTGCGTTTTTTTTTTGTTCTATCCGCGGAGAGACCGAAGAAGAAAGTGTCACTCGGGGGGGAAGGATATTTCGAAACGCTTACTTTCGATTTGATATCGCAACAAGCCTTGCCTCGTTATTTCGGACGCTAATATATATATTTTTTAAATGTATCTCTGGTTTTTTTTTTTTTTTTTTTAAAGCAAATTTGTTGCGTTGTGTTCTGCGAGACAGTAAAACACGCGCGCGCGTTTAACAACGTCGCGCCTCGCCGGACGTGCACGCGCAAAATTCACTTTCCGCTCGTAAAATCTATCAATCCGGGATCCGGTCCAGTGATCTCTCGATGATAAAGTTCTTCGCTTAAGCAAGCGAAATTACATTAGTTCGGAAAACGATAGAAAGTTCTCGCGAGACGAAACATTTCTTTCTCGCCGAAGTTCTTCTGTGTTTTGGTGATTAAATTTAACAGTTCGCATCCTTTTAAGTCGGACGAAAGAAATGTTGGTGATTCACAGATCGGCTGAATATGATCGAAACGTCAGAATTACTTTCGTTTATTTCTATCACCGGTGAATCGTAGCTACACCGAAAAAATTTATATTCTCGTAAGTAGAAGATTTTATACTTAAAAAATCTTCTTAAAGATTCTAGATGATATTCTTCTGAAATTAAGAATATAATTCTTTATTTAAAAATATAGTCTTTTTCGATAGTGAGATATATATGTTTTTCTATAGAGGCTTTTTATATTCTAATCAGTATATATTATTATCAATATTACTATTTAGAGGATTTTCCTCTTAAAATAAGAAACTCTTCTTGGCGCCTATTTTAGTATAAAATATACTTAAAGTAAGTGGGATGTCCTCAAAACAAGAATACAATTTTTTCGGTGTAATAATACTCGTTTCCGGATCTTTTCTTTCGGTTTTTTTTTTTTTTTGCACTTTTTCGGGATCCCGCCGTAAAATCCACACACGCGGCTTTGTTATTTTCTTGAATTTCTGAGAATATTTCAGATCTGTGATCAACATCAACTACATATCGATGTGACGCGATCTCGTTTGTAAACAATTGCGCAAGTCCATGTGTTGCAAATACATTACGAAATTTTTTTTTTTCAATTCTGATAACGAGATTTTATCTCTGTCTGATCGTAGCCGCAGATTGTGCGACTTCGGACGAGACGTAATTGCGCGCGTAATAGAGAATTATGTCATCGCGTGTGTGTAATAACAACGACTGTGTCAAGTCGATGAGTGAAATTCAATCAAGTTTCTCCGTTAAAATGCAGAAAAGCTACAGACACGGCACGTGGTGTGTGTGTGTGTGTGTGTGTGTGAGCGCCGCGCGCGCCTCTTTTACAATCCTGTTATCCTGTTACCTTCATGCATCTATCTTTACTTTTGTATAGAACCCGAGGTATTTACTGCTTTTCAACTTTGCGTCTGAATGGTCACAAAGAACGTATTGTAAGATTCGCACGTCATTCGGTGGTAGACATCGCAGTCCATCCATCGTGTTACAGATATTCGCGGCGACGAACAATGTGAATGAATCTAAATATAAACAAATCAAACGTGTAAAAATATCCATTCGTTAAACCGATGAATAATTTTTTGCGAACTTTTTTATAATAATCATCATTTTTACATTTTACGCGAAAGATCCACGAAAAAAAGCAGAAGATCCGGAATTTTAACACACGCTTCTGGTCGTGCATAAATTTTGCGTGCAACAGGCTTTGCGTGCAATAAAAAATGTTTCTCTCTCTCTATTAACTACCGATGTGTTTGGAAACAGAATTATTTTGTCAGCTCGAGAGAGCTGCATTTCAGATATTGAAAGCGCCTGGCAGGAAGGCAACCCACTTGTGCTTCTTTGCGTGATAAGTTGTCTACTTCCCAGGCGTTACTCGAGCGTCGGAGACGCTCATGTTTGTTTATAAAATACAAAATGATTGTTAGCAATGAACGTGTTCGCAACTCTTGTACATATATAATGTTGACATTATATATAACATTATATATAACTATATTACAATGCAAAAAATTCTGTGATCAGTATAAATCGAGCGAGAGAATTCAGAAGCAATGTGAACGCGCGTTCGACTGATACAGGATGTCATTTCGCTAACTTTTAATTTGTCTGTTTCGCGACGTTTAACTTTCGACAAGCGTGTACAAGAAAACAACAGGCTGTTCAAGTTATTAGCGGAATATCGCGCGATATCTTGAATAAACAAAACGATAAGGAATTTAATGAGCGACAAATGTCGAACCGTCGATATTCTTTGTCGGAAACAAAAATGAGAGCCAACCGAAAGCGCGATATTTTTTTCGATAAAAATCATGACTCGAAGCAACAACGAGAAGCTTGCGACGACGCATTAAATGACGTGGTTGTTTAATTATTTAAATTAAAGTCGTCGAGAGATCGGGACGAATTTTCGAGACCGTTAAGAGACAGTTTGAGAGCGGCACAATTCCGAATCTGACAGAAGAGGGTTAAAACGCTCGACCTCGTTCGATCGGAAACGCATCGTTTATTTCACCTTGAGTTGAGAAAAGCGACCGCCCCGGTCTTTTTTTTTTTTTTTTTTTTTTCTCGTTCGCGCGCGGCTCTCCGATCCCATTAGTCCACGCCTCTCTTATATGCTCGCGAAGCCCTACAAAAAAAATACATACAACTTGTCTCTTTTGATACTTGTGTCTCGTACTGAGGAAATATCTCAGTCGAACGATACGCGCGAGCAGGGCGATGTGCGAGGAGGGCTCGGTCAGAGCGAGAATAGCGCAGTTGGAGGGTGAATAATCATTAATCGCGGATCGTAGCTCGCTAACGAACGTTTTTTACGTTATATTTCGAAGTTATATTTTCTCACACCGTTAATAATTCTCTGTCTTTAAGTGAAATAATAAATGCGAGAGGATTTTATTTCGAGACGAATTTAACCATACTTTTGTTGTTTATTCGTTGTTCGTTTATTCGTTAAATAAATTTTATTGTGTTTATTTATTCGTTTTAGGAAAGAAGATGGCACCGGTTCTTGGCGTACCACCTCCGCCACCGCCGGCTCCTCACATGGGACCAGACGGCCTGATATTGCCGAGGAAACCGTATAACCCTTGCCTTACCTCCTCTAATCATAAGGATCTTCACAGAGAATTACTTTTCAATCAGAAGATGTAAGTTGTTGAATCGCGTTCTCGAGCAATTTTCGCGTTTAAATTAAAACTCGCTTCTCGCAACAGATGTTGGTTCACAGTAGAAAGTTTGACAGAGAAAGATACTTGTTTTTAATCGACCGTGTGTACATATTTAAAAAATTTTCATAAATTATACCGTTTTGCGGTAACGTACCGCACGTTTCTAATATTATTTTTTGAGATTATTGTAATCTCGTTAATTTCTCTCCAACTGTAATCGAAGTATACTTTTGCGATAGCAACTTTTACGTTTTTAAGTAAATTTGCATTTATATCCAATCTGACGCGAGGAACGTTATGTTAAACATAAAGAAAGAAGATTTTCTAGAGGAAATATTTTACCGTTTTCCTGACCGGGTAATATCTCGATAGAGATAATGTGTTCGTTATATGAAAATGGAAAGCCAGTTTCCTGCGTGAAAAACTTCCCGATGAAAGTTGACCGTGATGGCCGGAAACCATTTTCTTCTCATCGTACGCAAATTTGATGCGTGCGGTAGACGTATGGAGATTGGACAACACGCCAAGTGTTTTATCCTATCGGAAAAATCAATGTTTTATGCAATTAGATTATTTTCGATCGAATCGAAATCGAGAGATAAAGTCGGCCGCGTTTCTACTTTGTTTTTTTTCTGTACACTGATCAGTATTCGACACACCTGCGTTTCTTCACGCTTCGATGGAATTAAGCGGTTCACGCTTACCGACTTTTACCTTGGCACGCAATATCCAATTTACACGTGGCTTTTCCACGTGCGAATCAAATAACTCGCGGTACTTTATTCCGACCAGTGTTTTTTTTTTTATGTATATTTGATCCCTCGTCGCGCGACCGACATCTCACGTACTCGAACAAAGATGTTTCGATTTGCTTGAACACATTCTTTTGACACGTCTTTTTTTTCCTTTAAGTTGTTAGAAATTTTTTGCAAGTAATTTTCTCAAAGTGAAAGTAGTCTTTTTGTAATCAGAAGAGGAAAGTTGGTCCGGATAAGGATTTCATTAAGCGAGCGTCTTTCTTTTTTTTTTTTTTTTTTTTCCCTGCAGTGGCAGAAACGTCTTGAACCAAAAGAGCGAGCTACAACGTGCTCTGGAGAAACAGAGAGAAGCCGCGTCGAGAAGGGAAGCTGAGAGGCTACGAGAGGAAAATTACAAAGACGATCCTAGGACCGCGTTGCAGAGGGCGATCGAGCAAAGAGCGCGACACATTCAATTAACAGTAAGCGTCTTGAGATGTGGAAATAAATCTTATAATTAACACTAGATTTACCAGACCAGTCATTTTGACTGGTCGTGCAATTTCAATTCAAAATTTTTACTGCATGTAACATTTGCTTTCCGAGATGATGTTATGACTTTTGTAGCTATAAGTAGAGAATACATTTTATGAACTTAATGTTACTTTATATGTATTCGTAACAAATATATTTTTTGTATTTTTTAATAGGTATATTTAAATAACTGGTATATCTAGTGTTAAGATCCAACTATGAATATCGCGGAGTATATTCGTATGTAGAAAGTGTTTTTATAGACACACACACACACACAGTATTTAACATATTAAAAAATATATTGATCGATTTATATTATTGATGTGTGCGATTGTTTTTTTTTTTTCTCAGCAAGAACAATCGCAGGCGACGACGGATCCGCCGAACAATCCTCTAATAACGGCGAGAGCGAAGCTGAGACCTCGCACGGAGTCCCAGTGAAGAGTCGCGGCGGAGAGGATCGGAGCGATCGTGCGAATCGTGTCGCGCTTGAGAGGAAGATTGATCAATCAAGATTCAAGTCGATCCGCTCTGGCGGCTCGTAATTTTATACCCGAGCGCCTTTTATCGATCGCAATCACATGTACATAAGCATAACCCGATAAGATGTTGTTGGCGCAGGGATTAGGCGCGGCGTCGTCATTCGGCACGTCACAGAAAGTAGTCGTAACAGACGTTTAAGATAACAGATAAGGAACTTGAGTACGCGGAGAGTATTATTTATAATCGCGAGAGAGAAAAAAGAATTGGTAGATTTACCTCGTAGTTAACACACATATGTGCGCGCTTTTTTAGCGCACACACCACACATACGGTTGCGTCAACAAGCCAGGAAAATCGATCGGTCTGAATTGCGTAAGTTTTTAAACGACACGTCGCGAAAATTACACATCGTTATCTTTAAACGATGTCGTTTACAGTTGCCTAGATCAAATAACAAACAAAAAAAAAAAAAAGGCTCGTAACTACGTCACGATGTACAATCAGCAAGCAACCCACGTGTCTTTGTCGCGTTTAATAGTTAAATCAGTGTGCCCAATTTAGATGACAGTTCGAATGATGATATTTACAGTTATATATATACATATATATATATAATATATATATCTATATATATATATTTAATATATATATATATACACACACATTGAATTATTATATCGGGTATATGAGTGCGATTATTATGTATGTGTAAACCTCCTTGAGAACATATACATCAACATATTTTTTCTTACGAGGAGAGAGAAAAATTTTATGCGCATCTGTCTGTCGCGCGAGAGCATGGAAGGTGCGATAGTCGCACGCAGTTTTACAGTATAGAACAGATGGACAAAAAATAGAGAGACAATAGCGGTTAGAGGAGCAATGCGGAAAAATTTACTCGTAGTTTTTGGCGTCGGTCGTGTAATTTTAGTTAGACATCTCTGGTCTCGATCTTAAAACGATCTCTCAGTATCTCTTTTTAATTCAAAAGACAAATGTGTCTTTTACAGTACAACTTTCCGAAACGTATATACAGTCGGGATCGACCAACCTCCCAAAACGTATACTTCCCCTTTTTCCTTTGCTCTTTAACTCACGCGTGCGCAGACACTTACTGTGCTAGCGCAGTTTTGATTGTAATCATACTTTAGCGTGGTCGGACAAGCTATGATAGAAAGAATATACGTTTTGAAAGTGAGTGCGTATACGTTTTGGGGAGTTCTACCGTATTTCTAAAGTTGTTTTTATTGCATTTCTGATTGTTCACACATTAAAAAGTCGGTTATGTTGTTTAACAAGTTTTTTTTTCTTCTAATTTAACGTCACACACTCGTTTAGAATTCAAACTCACGCGCGAGTGTGCAAATCAAGAAATTACGATGCAACATTCAGTTTCCAATGTGCACTTCCCTCAAGTCTACGTTTTGAGTGAACCTACGTGCCCGGGCGATAAATTCGCGATGCACTCGGTCGCTTTCTCTTCTCTTCCCTCGTGGACGTCACGACGATGTCTTCCACGATTCTCGACGTGATTCGGGCACGTAGAAAAAACGTATCTTGCACTTGAAGCTTTGATCGATCAACGGTGGCATTACTTTCGTGTCTTCGCCGGACAAGTGGCAGACAAATAATGCAGATTCCACAAAAATATATATATATATATACAACTAATCGCGCACAACTTATCGTTAAAATTGTCTACCCCCGTTGCGAGTCAATATAACCGAAATTTTAATACTGTTTATTATTACGCATATGCGAAAAATGTATGAAATCGCAAAAGGTGATGTCACTGGAGGTAGAGTAGTGGAGGTAGTTTTCGGTAGAAAAACACGAAACGATAGATCAGGATTTCGCGGGACCATGTGTTTGTAGGTTTCACCGTACGGCAGAGAGAAATGTAATCTGCCTCGCGAGACAGTTATTAGCGAATCGCGTATTTAGGTATCGAATTATCGATGTCAATAATAACAATTATTATATTTCACAATACGTTTAGAGAGAATCCTCGCGAAGAAGCGCGTAACATCTTAGGTCTAAAATAACAAACAAGCCGTTGAGGAGAAAGTTTTGTTGTAACTTTTTTTTTTTTTTTTTTTAATTTAAAAACCAATTTCACGAGATGTTTTATAACACACAATTCGCGCTTAAAAGCGTGAGGAAAAATATAAATTCTCACACTCAAAGAGAAGCCACAGAGATGAATAGGTTGTTTTGTACAATTGTCACATGTATATGCTAGGACTACGTTCCAACACTTAATTGTTTGTATTCAAGGACCGCAAGGACAAGGTCGAATAAGTCGAATTCCAAGTATATATATTTAACTCTAAGTATTATTTTCATTTCATCGTGTAAAAGAAAACGAATAAAAGGACGTTACGAGATGAACGAACACAGAGCATTTTTTTTCCAAAGTGTAATTTATAAAAAAATATCTTTAAAAAAGAAAAAAGGATCAACAGAGAAATGCGAACCAGTGTAAGCTAATATATATTTTGAAAAAATCCAACATCGCTAAAACAAGAAAAAAACCCAAGTGCAAAAAAAAAACAAACTTCCTCAATGACACGCATATAATAATACAGAAACCATTTGTTTACGTTGGAAACATTTATGTAACATGTTATATTGTAGCGATGATTCTTATTCACATGTTCATCGCGTGTTACGTAAAAGATAAGATTAAATCATCAATTGCGTTCTGATAATCAACAATAATTCCTGTGAAAACAAAACCTCGATTTAACTCTCGCTGCTAAGAGCGATTATCTAAATAAATGAGTCTTGATAAATGCGCGTTTGTTTAATTTTTGCTTATCAGCAGCAAAACAAAACGCGTGTGTGTTCGCACACGCATTGTTTTATAATACTTCTTGATAGCATATCTCGATTGTTCAAAATGTATATTTCGGAGAATAGATCGATCTTCTCTCTTTAATCGAGTAAGAGAGAGAGAGAGAGGGAAAACAAAAAAAGTTTTCCATTGTAATGTTTTAATTTTTCACATGTTTAGTTCTGCGCGTTGTAGCTTGAGAAATTGTGTAAAATTGGAAACACAAAAAAAAAAAAAATTTAATAATCATCTCCACGAGAAATAATTTCTTTACACGTTGGACGCAGGACGAGAGTGTGCTCGAACTGAGCGGTGTAGCAACCTTTGACATCTACCAACGGTGGATACGCCTCTACGGCGCCCTTTTCGCAAAGATCCTTTAGCGCCATTTGATATTTGGTACAACCAACACGATCCAACCAGCGTTTGCAGAAAGCCAAAGTACCTGAAAAACGCGAACACATCCTCCGTAGAATAACGAACAATCGGGTATCAGATCTCTCGCACACCTATGAGTCTTGATTGACTTCTCTCCAGAGAGAAGACTGAAAGCGGCCAGTCCCATAAGAGAATGTGTAATCGCTTTTACATCCAGTAAGCTGCCACGTCCAGCGCAATGTCCGAGAATTATGCACATTGACAACTACGTAGCTACTGTTCACGAGCTACTTGTCGGTGCGCGCGCTATGTCCAAACATGGACATGGTTCTATTCCGCGCTATGTTCACAGCATGCGGTTCTATTCTGATATTCACATCCTGACCGGTAAGTTCACATTCTCACGCTCATATCTCGGTCGGTTAAGTTCATAACATGATCGGAATAGAACCGCACGCTGTGGTTATATAGCGCGAAAGAAAACCATGTCTTTGGACACAGCGTACGCACCGACGAGTCGCTCGTAGACACGGTTGTAGTTGCTATCGTGCGCCATCCATGGACACAGCGCTGACTTACAGGGCGTAAAAGCTATTAGTTTTTCTATACGGCCCTGGCCGCTCTCAGTCTTTCCTCTTGTTTCTTTCTTCAACTCGCTCGGATGAGATGAGAAATAGCATTATTTAGACATGTTTACAGATATTCCTTACCAAAATGCTTGTTGATGGTGTTGAGAAGAGACTTGCTGCTTTGTAATCGTAATGGCACGAAACCGGCGTCGAAGCTCTTCATGTAATGCGAGCACTCCATGTCATCGTGAACTATACCTCTACCGGTGGAACCGAAAGTTTCAATCGCGTAGAATTCGTTTTCCTCCATACGCGTCGCTTCGCCACCCCTGACAATTGGTACGGTTTTTCCTGCGTGAATGCGATACGGCGCAATGGAGTGGCCATTCAGATTCCTAATCGATCTCACCTGCGAAGAAAATATTGTTATCTATTAAAGAAAATTCAACTCATTAAATGTAAAAAAAAAAAAAAAAAAAAATATTTCATAGATAAATTTACCAGATAAGTTTTCCCGTCCAGTTCAACCTCGTAGGACTCCATGACTTCTTGAACGGCAGCGCCAACGTCGCACAACTGCACGTCAATACCCGCAGCTTTGATACCGGTGTTGGTGGCGTCGCGAACAGCTTCGATCAACTTGTCGTATTTCGGATTAAACGTCAGGGTGAAAGCGCAATCTATAATACGACCGTTAATATGCGTCCCAAAATCAATCTTGGTGACGTCGTCGTACTCAAGAACGGTCGGATCGCCAGCGTTCGGGGTGTAATGCGCCGCGCAATGATTGCGGGAACATCCGGTTGGGAACGCTAATCCAGCCTTGAGACCGTCTTCCCCGATCAATTTTCGAGCAGTCTCTTCTAATTCGTTGCAGATCTCTATCATGGTCATTCCCGGTTTTACCTGAACAATTCATAAATATGATTCTATTTCTTAATTGTTCCAACTTGTACGTAAGTGGACGTTAAATGTAGCTTTTCCAAAACAAATTTGAAAAAGAAAGTGTTTGACAATGGTTGCGTTCAGACAACTCAACGGTTGAGAGATCATCACTCATGATAGGACTATTCTTCAAAATCTGCTGCAGTTCCAAAAATATGATCCAATCAGAAGTGATTATCTCTCAACCGTTGTACAACTGTTGAGTTGTCTGAACGCACCTAATTACATATACAAATTTACACACCCATTTCATAATATGCTTTCTGGTTTGGCGATGAGCTTCGGCGGCTTGTCTCGCCTCGTTATAAATGTCATTGTGCATACGGTCGAGGGCGCGCGCCTCCTCGCTTGTGAAACGATCCTTTGCCGTTCTGTGATCTATCCCGGCGGCAGGTGGATGATCCATTATTTCTCCTATGGGGAAATTGCCATCCGGAAATAATTCCGACACGGGAACACTAGGCGGATCGGTCTGTTGTTTTGCGCCACCCTTGTTTCGGGGCTTGCGCTTCTTCTTTTTCTTCTTCACCTCTTCGCTCTCGCCGTCATTCTCAGCCGTCTCTGCTGCGCCTGAAATAGTTTTGGCAAACATTTGATTATAGTTTTTTTTTTTGAAAAGTAAATGTTATGTTATTTACATCATTGTCATATATATAATTACATTCTCTTCTCTCACTTTTGTATCTCAATTTTGTGTTGAGGATTCAGAAGTACACATCTTTAAATTTTATAAAAGTCTTTACCTTCGGCCACCGTATCGTCATCTTTAGTTTTGTCGTCTTCCCCTTCCGGGACATCTGCGCTGGCTTCTCCAGCACCTAAAATAAAATATCTAGTATCAAACACACTTCTGTACACGTTACCCCGAAGTGCTAAATTGTCTCTCGTTACAAGATAAAATCCACACAAATCTCGCACAGCGAGATCAGTTGCAAAACTGAAAAACAAGGTGCGAAAGTACAAACATGAGTACCTTCGTTCGTACTCTGGAAAAAAATAATAAATAAATAACGAGCAAAGTATCGCAAATCAAAGTAAATGTAAAACACGAGCAATTTCGTTCAATTACACCGCGGTACTTGAACCGGAACTCGCGGAATTTCTCGCGCGATATATCTCGCGGTGGCGTGCCGCGTGTGAAGGTTACGCGAGAAACGGCTATTAACAATTAAACAACAAAAAGGCAAACGCACCGGCCTTCTTCTTCTTTTTCTTCTTCTTCTTCTTCTTCGAAGCTTCGGCGGCGCCGGTTTCCTCTTCCACGTCAACGATCTCGTTCTTCTCCTCGTCCACCTGCTTTTCAGCTGACTTGCCGACTTCGTCTAACACGGCCGCCATTTTCGCACAATGACGACCAAACTCCGCTACGGCAGCTTCTTCGTCTTACAACTGTGTGTTTGGTTTGGAATGTTTGGATACTTGCGCGCTTTTTTTAGGCTTGCGTCATTCCATCTTTCTCGCTCGTTTGAAGATAAAACAAGAACGCGTGATAAATTTTACTGTTACGCTGATATCGCACCGCGAGATTAAAAAATTCAATTGGAATGTAACCAATCGGAAGTCAAAGAAAGTCAAATTTCAAATCTACCTCTTGTTGAACATTTTTCATCTTCCGATCGATTAAATTACTCTCTGAGGCAAGTTTTTTATTTCACTGATAGAAATTAAATCCACAAATCCTAATCTCAATCCTACGGTTCGGTTGTTCATCTTGACTTTTAGACGACCTTAAAAATAAGATTCGATCGTGAATACCGGCCTAAATGCGGCGGTTTGAATCTCGACTGCGAAACGCTAATTTTTAGCGAAGACTCGAAACATTCAAAGAGCAACGTGGTTCAATTCTCGACTAAAAAAGCGACAATGAGTCTCGCAGTTGCCGCGGAGGGCGCCACCAGCGCGAGACTTATCCTCGCGCGACGCGCGATGCGCATCAGTCGGATGCTGTTGCTCGAACGGTGCGTTTATTGGGGGGAGGGAAGTGTTTTCCTCGGCACGCGCGTTCTTCTCTCTCTCTCTTTCTCTCTCTCTTTCTCTATCTCTTTTTCTCTCTTTTTCTTTCCGTCCCTCTTTGCGCTCTGACAAACGCGGACATGACGCGCGAAGAAGCGTAGCCGCGCTTTCGCGTTCACAGATGAAGAGCGTCGAATTATCGGACACTTCTCTCTTTCGTTCGTCGCGCCGCAGTCTCGTTTGTTGCCGTTGTTCTCTCAACGATTTATTACCACACGCACACATAACACACGGTACGTGCGCCTCTCTTATGGGCGTTTCTATTCTCTCCTTTCCCCTTCGCGTGTGGAACTCGTACTTTTATTAATAATAATTATCATATTTCATTTTTTCTTTTTCTTCTACAGGATTGGAAGCCGAAAACTCGTTACTCGTTCCTCGAAACCTCTCGCGTCTCGAACACCGGTAACACCTCGCGATTATCGAGAGGGAGAGAGCGCTCGATCTTCGCGGGTCGAACAAGTCTCCCTCTCCGCACACGGCCACATTTCCCCTCGTCGTGTTTGTACGCGCGCGGCTGCTGCTGCGTCGCTCGTGTTAAAATAAGTCAAGTGTGTGTGTGTGTGTGTACGCGAGAGAAACGAAAAGGAGAGACAACGTGATTCGAGATGTGTTTTGTGATGATTATTCGCTCGGCGTGAACGAAATTCCGCGCGACGGAGCCGACGAGTTTCAGGAAGCGGCGCGCCGTGGCCTGGTCACACCACCACGACCACCGGCTGCTGCTCGACGTTTCGAACCTCACCGACAAGGGGGAGGACGAAGAGGAGGAGGAAGAAGAGAAGATCGTTTTCGGAAGGATGTGCGGCTGAACAAGGATTCGTTGCTGGTGAGTGTCACGCGCTCTGTCCAACTTTACGCATCCGCGATTTTTCTTTGTACGTATTTTCTTGTCGTTTCTCGCTACGATCAACAAATCGTCGCGTTTACATGATTTGTTGTACACTACCTAGTGTGTGTGTTGTAATGCAGCGCCTCGATTGATTTTCCGTTTCTACATCTAGTAGTTTATTAACGACTGTTGCAAACGACTTTTATTGACTGCTTATCAGCGACCGACTTCTCCACGTCCACCACGTAGGTGTTGATTCAATTTCGGTGATCAATTTCGCACATTACATTAAAGCAAATGATTTTTTTTTTTTTCTAAATGATTTTGACCGTTTAAATTGCAACGCAATTATGGGATCCGATCAAAAACCTCGAGAAAAACCTCTTCTCTCATCTTCAACTTCTCGCAGAAAATTCTATTTCGAGTGTTATATAATTACGAAACGTCGAAGAATGGTGTTCAAACTCGGTGGGAGGTAGTACAGAAAAAAAAAAAAAAAAAAAAAAAAAACCAGCAGCGTGCGTGCGATAATTATTCTTGTTCTGCGATAGTTCCGATGATCGTTACATTCGAACCGAGTGCGTAATTGTCACATTTTTATCTAATCACAAACGGAATAGCGAGTGACATTGAAGTTGAATGCTACGAGTTACTGCTACATTAGGTTAACTCATGTTCGTTCATTGAAGCAAATTACAATAGTAACAAACAAGTAAAATGTATTTGCATCAGCACACGATGCGCGCGTTGGACTCAGAAATTATTTTACGATTGTAAAAGTAGATTTTTTTTTTATTATATTCACTATCGAACGCTTGTGTAAGAAAATATTTTCGTTTATCGCGTTTTTCGTTCGAATTTGAATTTAAATCAAAAAATTCAAATAGAACGCAATGTAATCGCCGATTACGGTCGTATCGTCTTGAATCTGGTGAGAGATTCGATTCTATTGTTTCTCGAGAGACGAGATGCCTTCTTCCGATTCTAGACGTTCTGGAAAGCACGTCGTGGAAAGTTCGTAGGCAGGTAATCTCGTTCGAGAATTTCGCCTCGCGCGAATCGTTCGCACGAACGATGTCGGGTTGTGGTCGTATCTATAGATCGCTTTTCGGTTGACGGCATGGAAATAATTCAAAACGCAATTATCTCTAACTTTGGTACGTAAGCGAGCAACCTATATGCACATAAGCGAAGTAGAAATCGAAGGAAAACAGAGTCGCGCGCGGCGGTGGATGTGACATACACCGAAAAAAATTGTATTCTTGTTTTGAGGATATCCCACTTACTTTAAGTATATTTTACACTAAAATAGGCGCCAAGAAGAGTTTCTTATTTTAAGAGGAAAATCCTCTAAATAGTAATATTGATGAGAATATATACTGATTAGAATATAAAAAGCATCTATAGAAAAACATATATATCTCACTATCGAAAAAGACTATATTCTTAAATATAAAGAATATATTCTTAATTTCAGAAGAATTATCATCTAAAATCTTTAAGAAGATTTTTTAAGTATAAAATCTTCTACTTACGAGAATATAATTTTTTTGGTGTAATAAAATTTGAAATGTATTCTTTTTTTTTTCATCTTTATCATTAAAACATTTATATAATTTTGCAATTTTTTATTTTGACATTTTGTTCGCGTTTGAATCGGCGCCATATTTTATAAATATAATTAATTAGTGTACCTTTCGAGTATATTCACCGAAAAAATTGTATTCTTGTTTTGAGGATATCCCACTTACTTTAAATATATTTTATACTAAAATAGGCGCCAAGAAGAGTTTCTTATTTTAAGAGGAAAATCCTCTAAATATTGATAAGAATATATACTGATTAGAATATAAAAAGCCTCTATAGAAAAACATATATATCTCACTATCGAAAAAGACTATATTCTTAAATAAAGAATATATTCTTAATTTTTCAGAAGAATATCATCTAGAATCTTTAAGAAGATTTTTTAAGTATAAAATCTTCTACTTACGAGAATATAATTTTTTCGGTGTATAGGCTCTGAAAGTCGGGTCAGTTTCACGGGAGACCTGAGAAATAAGGTTTTTTTTCTCATAAAACATTTTATATCGAGTCGTGGATAATTTTTGTTTTCGATTTTCTACCGCGCAAGAATGTTTCATAGATTAAGATGCAACGCTTCATAAAGATGCAAATGGATATAAAAAAAGAAACTTTGTTGTTTGTGCGGGCCAATTGTGTAGCCGATTAGACTCTCTCGAGAGTTTTTCACGATAGGATAGGGTACCTCAAAACTTGATCCGAAACTTGAAACTTGAAACGAGCTCGAGGCTCGTTTGAGCGAACAAGTTTACAAACGTCGAAGATGGAGAAAACTCACTCTATAAATATTCGCTCGCAAAGCGCGTTTCGAAGTTTGTGCGAACTTGTCAATTATATCAGACTTGATAATAGATTTTGTTAAGACGAGAGAAATAATCCTGTTCGACGTCGCTTTATATTTCAGCGTCGGTTTTTAACGTCACTACAATCGGAGAAAAAATTGATCGCAGTAGTTTCGCAACGTTCGTCAATTCGACGGTTATTTGAAACAATGTTTTGTTCTTTTGGAATAATTAATTAAAACACTCTTGCAAGGAGTTTTAATACTTGATTCTTTCAAAATAAAACTACTCCGAACATCCCCTTCTTGGCCTAAGGCTGAAGTGAATAAACATTATAATACTCGGAACATTTCTCGGCGATTCGAAGTAAGTAAAAAAATCCGTCATTTTGACGACGAGTTCGGATGTTTTCTCTGGTGTTGAGAGAAATAAAAGTTTTCAACTTTTTGCGGCAATCTCCGCTACTTATGTACACATAGATAAGTGTCAAACAAGATTGCAATTATTTACACAAGAGTTATCGATCGTCAATGTGAACGATGAGAAGTGATGCTCGACACTTGACGGGGTTCATTCATAAAAAGTAATCGTCACGAGATATCGCGACAACAATCGCCGGCAACACGAGCGTGTGCTTGCTGACAAAATACATATAAGATAAATAAACACGCGTATTTTGGCAGATATATAAATTGATTTTCTCACTTTTGCATATCTCGATCGCGCCGTTATCGTTGCGTTGAAATTCCGGATTTGGTAATCTGATAATTACCGCGCTAATTGAGGCGTAATTATCAGATTACAACGTTCAGGATCAGGTGCAAACGCGCGGTTGATAAGAATTTAATTGACAATTAACTATTTGAATTGTGTTTGATCAAAACACTTGTGTAGACGCATCACCTTTGCGGTTGCTTATATTAAATTTACATTACTCTTTTTGTTTTTGTTTTCGGTGCGCGGTTTGATTCGTCAATCAAAACATTTAAAACGCCCGCGCGTTTGTGAATATTCGCGAGAATATCTTCACAAGCTTGAGTTCCGGTTGAAATGTGTTTTGGTTTTACACACTCAGCAAATTTTTCAACATAAAGCAAAGATATTTAGATGATAAATAAATTTTTTGTTGAGAATGAGGCATTTTCCGGTGAATTGAAGTCGAAATTGACAATTTCGTCGCGCGTCTCTCTCGTCACATGTTTTCGTTAAATCAAATTCGATCTTTGTTTCTCGTCGGAAAAACGCGACGCAAAAGTCACCGCAATTTTATTATTATTCACAATAATATATACAATTGTAGCGTTATTCAAATTCTGTTCACATTGGCGACGATATCTCGATATTACATCATTATTTATTTATTCGTCGTTTTTCATCGAGTGCATCGCGCCGGTGTTGCGCACATGCTCGCGCGCCGATACAAGCGGCGCGATATTGTTTCTTTTTTTTTTTTTTTTTTTTTTTTTTTTTTTTGAAGGTTTTTCTTACTGTTAGTATGCAAAACGAGTCACATCCCGGGAGAATCGATCATTTCCGTTTTTAATTTGCCACCGCTGATTTTTATCCGGACTTTGTTGAACGCAAACTCGGTGCTTCAATTGTGTCGACTAAGTAAATATTTTTTTAAGATATTCTTTCACATTTTTCCCGCTAGAACAACCAGAGTTGAATACGTACCTCAGTTTTACCTTAGCTTTTACGTCTGCCAATTGGATATTTGAAAGAAAAAAAGAAAAAAAACGTTTTATTAATTTTGTTCGTATTTAAGCAATTAATTAACAAAAAAAACACACATTCTCTGCATAACATTCTGCAAACGGCTCTTACAACCGAATTTATTTTATTCATTTGTTTAAAGACTCCGGAGCCCGAGGAATCTTCTTCTTGTTTACACCGAAAAAATTGTATTCTTGTTTTGAGGATATCCCACTTACTTTAAGTATATTTTATACTAAAATAGGAGCCAAGAAGAGTTTCTTATTTTAAGA
>NW_018020827.1:58274-66717 GCF_002006095.1 Pseudomyrmex gracilis | reverse complement strand
ATATATATGTTTTTCTATAGAGGCTTTTTATATTCTAATCAGTATATATTCTTATCAATATTACTATTTAGAGGATTTTTTTCTTAAAATAAGAAACTCTTCTTGGCGCCTATTTTAGTATAAAATATACTCAAAGTAAGTGGGATATCCTCAAAACAAGAATACAATTTTTTCGGTGAATACACAGACGAGAAGGAGTTCAATGTGAATCGGTGCTTGTCGCGTGAGAGGAAGAGCGAAACGTTGAAAAAAACAAATACGCGCAATGCAAATAAGCAAATAGCAAAACCTTAGAGCTCTCTCGGACTCTTATCGCGCATTGCTTACGTGATAACGCAAATGTCGATTAACGACGGTCGAGAGCGCGTGCCGTGCAGGGTTGTACATCGTAATCGATAATGTGCAGGGATCGTAAGGTCTTGTCGAAGTAATCACAGACGGTCGATAAGCTTTAACACCTGCACTCTGCAATTTGACGTATAGATATGAACAGGTAGACGCGCGATAATCATAACAGTTCACTACCGAAAACCGTCGCGGGATCGATCGTCCTCGTTGCACCAATTTTAAATTTATGCGGAACCGACACACGAGCGACCGTGCGAAATCACACACAGCTGTTCGACCACCTTACCGTACACGCGTTTTGCTATATTCAATAAAATACACAATAATTCTGTAAACACCGCCGCGGAACCAACCGGTTTGTGTTTCTATCGCTCTCGAAATATTTCCTTTTATTTCAAAAAAATAAAGTTTATTCATTTTTCCGTTGGATGTAAATGAAAAAAAAAAAAAAAAAAAGAAAAAGAAACGTGTGCCGGATAACGTTTACGTAACATACGCCGCTCACACATAATCTAAATTGCGAAAAATACACACGTTATTAAAAATCTTCACGTGCATTCGACAGACAAAAGTAAACTATTTGAATTTTTTACATTTTGTACGTAGCTGTGTGAATAATTTCAAACGATCGACATATGTGCAAGTTAATATTAATGTTAAATACCGTATAGGAATTTAACATATTTGAATTTTTTACATTTTACACGTATCTATTTTAATACTTCAAAACGATCGACATGTGTGTGCACGTTAATATTAATGTTAAATCCCCATGATATTTAACATTAATATTAACGTGCGTTTACGTCGATCGTTCTAAATTATTCACACAGATACGTGTAAAATTAAAAAAAATTCAAATAGTTTATTTTTGTCTGTCGAATGCGCGCGATATCGAAAGTGTATTTTTTTTTTTTTTTTTTGTTCTCATTCTTTTTTTCTATTTTGTTGAATATACTTGTGTGTGCGCAAACAATTTCAACAAATGAGACATCGCAATTTTCAAGAGCAAAATGTTCAAATCGTTCATCGAGGCGTGTTTCGTCGATGTTGAAAGCAGAACACGGCGCGAACTACCACCGTCTAAAGTAAAGCGCGTCGCGCTAGTCGCCCTAAGCGTAATTAAATATTAATCCGTCTTATCTAGGCGCACTCTCCTATATGCGCGCGTACAAATCGCGTGTATATCCCGGTTACAAGAATGACGCAGAAGTTGTGTGTGACATCCTCGAAACGGCCTTGACGAGAGCGCTCGTGACGAGGACGATCGTAAGTGAGGTGAAAGCACCGATCGGCCTTCCGACTGGAAGTCACGCGGAGTGAGACGTCGATGATCGTTCGCTTCTCTCGAGGACTCGTCTCTCGCGTTATCTCTCCGCGAGGAGAACGTGAAAGAGGGTCGTGAAAGACGAGGTCGAAAGACGGAGAGAAAATAATTTAAGAAAAATTGGAAATTTTACATTTCGAAATTATTTTCGTGTCTTTTTGAATGTAAATAATATTGTGTCTTTTGGAAATCGCGCGAACGGAAGGGAAATAAGAAAACGAGGTCAATTTTTTTTTATTTACACATAATTGCGTGTGTGCAATCTCTCTATTTGAAAGCGAGCCAATTGACTAATCGCGAAAAACAATTTCAGAAACCGTGGCTTATCGATAGAATCACTTGAGGCGAGGAATGCAAAATGACGCAAGATTGCATCATGGGATCGATCGGGGATTGAAGTTGGATGTCGTTGCAACACCGCTTGCAACTAATGACTTCGCGGATTTCGCGCGCTTGATCATTTGGCTGTCTCCCTCGGATATAATCCGTCTTAATTAAGACCGACCGAGCGTTTAAGCGCAATCTTCTTTAAGGAACTCTCATGGGCGCTCGAGTTGACGTGGCGAAACTAGGTGTACATTGAATATACTAACGTTACTCTTGTTTCGGTGTTTCATGTTAAAATTATTTTATACTGAAGTATATAGAACAAGAGATGCGCGCGCGCGCGTTTAACGAGCGGAGATAGAATTGAGCGAGGTTGTAAATTAACTCCGGCGCGGTAAATAGGTCTCGCGACCGAATCTATGGAGGTAAACAAGTATATTTAGCTAAAAGAGTGTAACGACACACAAACTCGGCGGGTCTTTCTAACATTAGCACGCCCGTCGCCGGCGTGAACGATCTCGCTGTGAAAGTTCGGGCAGCTTTCGTCGGTCGCAAGTGACTGTCTTGTGTGTCGGTAGTGGTCGAAAGTAAAATCAGAGCGACTTGCGTCGCGCATCTTATTGTTTGATATATATATATATATATATATATCTTGCGCAACTTGGCTGACGAACGAGTGCGCAAGCATTTTTTGTTTGATTTAATATATCAAATGATGAACAAAGTGCAGAATCTAGAACGTAGTACACGAGAAACAAATTGTTCGAACGTATCCTATGTATCGTATTATTAAACGTTAAAACATTAATTACATTGTAATTGTGTTTATTACAATTACAATTTAGTATTTTTTACTTTTAATTGGCTAGTTTTGATATAATTTAATTTGAATTTTTTCGACGTATTAAGAAACATTAATTAAAATGTTAATTAAAATGTGAAATGTTGACGTGTCTGTCTTGTTTTTTTTTTTCCTGAAAAACTACATTTGAAATATAGTTTCGTATTTTGTTCGCAGTTTTGTCATTTTACTTGCGACGTCGCCGTTTAGAAATCCAAAAAAAAAAAAAAAAAAGTAATGATGTACACGGAGGGATAATACTTGCGTATTATCTGAAGATCGCGATTGAGAAGCGCGAAAATGCATAAGCTTGTTGAAGGCGAAGAAGAGGCGGATTGACGGAGACGTGAAAGTGCTCGAGACGAGTGTCGCTCCGCGTTCACTCGATGCATCGAATTCTTCAATCTCGATCTGCACATCGTATCTTTAGAGTCTTTAAAGGCTGCGAGTGTCAGGTAAAAATTCACTAAATGTATTTGTGCCGTGCGTGCGTCTCGTGATGTAATTTTTTTTTTTTGGAAAATCACGATTTTTATCTTCCGGCTTGTTTTGTTTCCGTTAAATTGACGGGGGGATGTTTGAAGGAAACGTTTTCAAAAAATAATTAACCTCAGAAACGCTCTCAAGAATTTTTAATTATATTTTACGCTTATTTTTTTCTTGTAAGATAAAATTTTTTACTCGGAACACATTTTTTTCCAAATAGATTCCATTTCTCAAATCCGTCGGTTGTTTTTCATCCGCGCGAGGAAATTTCGCGCGAAAGAAAGTGTCATATTCACGGAGAATCGAGGTTTGCGCGGCGGTCTCTCTCTCTCTCTCTCTCTCTCTAGTTACGTTACATAATGTGCTAATTCACCGAGGATAGTAGGAGGCGCGTATTTACAGGGGGTGGTTATAGAGTTGAGCGACCGGTCAAAGCAACATCTTTTTAGCGCGAGAAAGAGAGAGAGAGAGAGAAAGACGAGGTATACGTCGCAAGAACGGAACTCTACACTCGCAATCGATATCTTCATGATGGAGTGTGAAATTACGGAAAATGTCCTTGTGTGATATTTACTCTGAGAATTGAATAAGAACACGTAATTGAAGTGCTTGTTTACAAGCGACTAATTCAACTGTCACGTTCAAGTTTTCTCATGCCGGTTCACGTCGGGAGGTTTTTTTTTTTTTTTTAACAAAAATAACTAGCTTTACACCGTTTTGTTTCAGTCAGAAGATCAGATATTAGGTGACAAATTGAAAATTTTATTTTAAATTTTAATTACAAACAATGTTTTTATGCGACAGCAATACTCATTGTTAAATGTATTGTTGTTTACAAATTGCGAATCAGGTGTTTTCGAGTGTGGCATTCGAGTTACCTTGCGTATTAATTGTATTCGTACACGAAATTTTACGTCACTTCACTAGCGCGCCTTGACCCAATAGATGTTCCTAGAAATAGCATGTGCTAATACGTGACTTACAACTTCTATTGTGAGTGTGAAAAACAACTACGTATATATACATCTTAATATATATATCTATATCTCTTCTCATAAAGAACTAAATACTTTTCTTCTCCGACATGTTTGCGCATTAATCGCCGTGGAATCCGATGACCTGACTAGAAGGCTGTGACCTCAGGGAAACGTGCCCCGTTGAAGTTGTTTACCTGCAATAAAAAAGCGACAAGAAGCGAAGAAAACTTAGCGTGTCGCTGAACGTTGCGGGGATACAAGTTTTAGAAAGAGAAGAACAAAAAAAAAGAGAAACAATTATCCCTGCCCGTTTCTTCGTCTTGTGAGAAAGAAACGTTTTTGTTGTTTGTATCCTCGCGAAAACGCATCACGATTCACCGCCGTCATTATGAATTCGCGTTTTCGCGACGAATCAATCCTCCGTGACCGTTCGCGAAGACGGAGTTACAAACCGCAATTTAACTCTCTCGCTCGCAATCGAGAAACGTCGATTGTGAGAAAGAATGAGGCAGCGAGAAACACAAGTATTTTATTTTTCGAGATTTTTTTTTTTTTTTTTTTAATTTTTTTTTAATGAAAAACCAACGAGAAAACTTGGCTTTTAAATAATAAGAGGTAAAAAAAATTACGTGAGTGCAAAGAAAAAATAGCGAGTAGAATTAACGTAATGAAAATATGTACGTACGTTGAAACAAAGATATGAGGAAAATTTAATTTCCCCCCGATGCAAATCTCGCGCTATATACACACACACACTCGAAAAATGTTGTGTGTTATATTGTAGAATATTGTAATGTGCGCGGATGTATCTACGTTGTGATTTTCACGACGGGGAATTTATGTTAATTTATGGTAAGGTAATTTTGCGCGCTTCGACCGCAAAGGTAAATTGCAACTGTGTTTATTGAGATTTTCATTGCTAATTACGCATTGAGGTAGAATTTGCGATTTCATAGAACTTTGTTATTGAAAATAATCCCGCTTAATTCTCGTTAGTTGAACTTGATTGAAAGCAAGTTTATTTATCAATTGCTCCTCATTGCGCGTGCGTGCGTGCGTGTGTGCGTGTGTCTATATACGTGTCACAAAATGATAATAGACAAAATGAAATAGTGCTAGTTGACTAATAATTCGATAGTTTTTCGTCCGAAAGAGAGAGAGAGAGAGAGAGAGAGAGAGAAAAATGGCGAACGGACGGGGAAAAACCGTGAACTTGCACGTTCGAATTTGCACGCGGAGAAAACGTCTCACCTCGATCGGCCACCGAGATAGTGACAACGGCGACGACGTGGTGGTGCGTTCGCGACTCAAGGTTGTCGCGGTGGACTTTCTGCACAACCGGTTTCGCCAGCCGCGACATTAGTCAGGTACCTATATATACGTGACTTTCCTTACGCGAGAGTGTGCGCAAGCGAGTGCACCGGCGCGTGAACTTCCGCGAGGTTTTCGCGAAAACGCACGCGGGAACCTACATCGGGAACATTGTTAATTTCTTTCGATTTCAAATTGCGTTTCGATCGACGTAGAAAAGCGCTTAGCCCTCCGTCAACTTATTTTCAAATTCTCTCTCATACGATTGCTTTTTGACAAAAAAAAATTCCGTTTTTTTTTTCCCCGACACGGAGAAACAAACTTCCGAGTTGAATCAATGATATAATATTTTCAGCTTACGTGAGGGGGTGATTCAAACCAGTCACGCAATTTCCGTCTCAAAGACCGCGTCCCCTCGCGGTAGCGTCAATTTTATTTTTCCCCTATTTTTATCACCCCTCCCGCATTCAGCTGTACGTTTTACGAGAAGAAAGAAAATAAATAAAGGTGTGTACATACTCCCTTTGTACGGGGGGAATCGGGTGCGTGACTCGTGTTCCATCAATTTTACGATTGAGGGGAGCGTTAAGTATCGCGCGTTCTAGATTTTTTTTTTTAATTAAACAGACGTGTACAGACGCATTTCGTAGTTCGTTAGTGAAGTATAACGAAACTGTGCGTGCGTTCTTCTCGTTATACACCCATCATCGGTCGTATACACACCCACCGTTCGAGCGGAAAACTCCGGGAATCGTCGTAATTAGCGCCAAGTAATTCCGCGAAAACGTATGGGCGGGTGTGTGTGTGCATGCGCGCGCAGATGATTTATCGACCACCAATTTTAAAATGGAAAACGATAATCTACGAGCAGAATGTGCGCCTCATTAACAATGGTGTTTCCGTTGTTTGGCGGATATGATAGATGCGATCGTCGCTCGCGAATGAGCAATTTTATAAGATTCCGCCGCCGCGCAATCAATCGCGCTTGTAAAAAAAAAAAGATTTTACGCGCGCCGGTTCTCGACTTCTTCAAACTCGCGAGAGGAAGTGGGATGTGTCCCGTCGTTATAATTCGCGCGCAAAAAATATGCGCGGCCTATATTACATAATCTCCGGTGTGTTCGTTTAATTTTTGCCGCGCGCTTAAGTCTATTAACACTCGTGGAACAACCGGAGTGTACATCCAGTTTAACCACGTCCGTTACTTCGTCGGGAAATAAAAAATTTACTATTATATTTTGAATTTCTTTAATATTGAAATAATTAGGGTAAAAGACCCAATTACCGTCACCCTAAGCTATTTTATTTAAAATATTAAATAAATTCTAAAAAGTTTTGCATGAAAACAATCTAACATAGAATTTTAAGTGCAATTAATATAACAAAAAATCCAGCACTCAACATTCTTGTCTCATTTCTTTCATTTTAGGGGGTGACGGTAATAGCTCTCCTCGCATCGTTCTTTTTTAATTATTAAATTTATAAATAAAAAAATAGAGATTTTGAGAGGCGGTATTATTTTGTTCCTTATATCAGAGACATCGAATAATACCAGATAAGAAGAAAAACACATGTTTTTGATAAATAAGTAGTAAAAACAAATCGCTAACGCCAGAGTTTATTATTCAGGTGACAGTAATTGGGTCTTTTTACCCTAATTGACAAAAATCCATGCAATGTTTCAGCTTCGCGAGGATTTTCAATATTTCGCACTTAATTGTTTTTTTTTTTATCTTTTTTGTTACAGAGATAAAACTACTCAAAATCGCAAATATAAATTGCAATTCCGGATGTGTGATTCTTTTAGCGTTTGAAGTGACTGATGTTTGATGAACGATAAACGCGTAATTGTTACGTTGCTTGATGTTACCGCAATGAGAGATAAGAATATTTACTCGTCGCGCAAATGGACATTTATTTTCCGAACATTCGGTGACGTTTTCGAGGTCGGTATTGGGAGTTCCACGGGACCAGAAGTCAAAACAGCTCGCTCGAATTGACAGACTTGTTTGTTCGACGGAAACGATATGTTTATATTTCTGTACGTGTTTGCGCATACATATCGCGAAAACGATCGACGTTAAACGTCCAAACAACGGCGAATTGTACGCGTCACCGGCACGTACGCATCGATCCGTCACGTGCCGATCCGCGTCCCTAATCTGTGCAGCAGTTGGACGACAATTCGCTTCGAGTGCACCTTAGCCTTCGCGAGCGTCTAATCGCGCGCGCGACACTACAACGCGGCTAGTTTTATTTCCCCTTCGATATATCGAGATTGATCGACTTTTCGTGCTCGTAATAAGACGACGCTCTCTCTCCTCGGGAGGAGACGAATTCGTGTCGTGTTTTCGATCGCTATCGATCATGCACATTCAACAGGATTGTCGTTTATATATGTTCAAAAAACCACGAAAGAATTCACCGGAGACTCTTTCGCGGCCGAGAGATTTATGAGGATATATTGTTGTTTTGCACACGAGGCAAACGACCGGACGAGTACCGCTGGCCGGACGTTCATTAAAGAAATAATAAAAAAAAAAAAACAATTTATAACACCGTGTTGACGTAAAGTTGAAAACTAACAATTAAGGATTATATCCTGAAAATACTTCAAACACATTGAGAATTTTTACGATTTAATATCCGCATATAATCTGCAATGAGAATTATTTCCTTCAGCTTACTGTGTGTTTAGGAATCTAGCTTTGCGCCGGCTTCCCAAGGTAATCCAATTTTCCGCCGTTTTATCTGACACATAATGGTCTGATCTTTTTTGCAACGTTTTCTTGCGCGCGTTCGATCGCACTTCCCGGCTTTTGAATC
>NW_018020827.1:0-57546 GCF_002006095.1 Pseudomyrmex gracilis | reverse complement strand
GAGAGAGAGAGAGAGAGAGAGAGAGAGAACACACCTCTGAATATCAAAGTGTGAAACATAAGTCACGTATTCAATTGGAACAAATGTCGGGAAAAATTCTATAATTAAAAATCAAATTAATTACAAGAAAATTAAACGAGATATTGACAAATTATCATCTATCTAGATGTAATTGTTATTTATCCAGATATAATTAAATAGAACAAAAAGTTCTTGTGTATAACAATATTTCTACTATAAGAAAGGTAAAAACCAAAGAGCCGCAGATCCAAGGTGGAAGTGGAAATAAATTGCAACAGCAATCGTGTAAGTTAAGTGGACGTTTCGATCCTTTTATTGTGGATCATTCTCAACACTGTTTAAATTGAAAAAACAAATTTAGATACAAGATTGCACAAGAATATAGTGATTATTCGCATGACAAATAAATATGACCTTACAATAAATTAAAGTTGATTTAAGATTAAAATTTAAAATGTAAAATAAAGTAAAAATAAAAAATGTATACGCACCCCCCTAAGCAGACAAGTCGTTGTGTGATCAAATATCGAGTATACAGGCAAAGAACAGTAACTAAAGCCAATGACATAGACATACAAAACGAAAACAATGTATGATGTCTATGTATCAAAGTCTAAACCGGAATTTTAAATAAAATCATATATTAATGAAAGGTGAAAATTATAACAAGTCAAAGGAGAGAAATTAGTCAAAATTTATAAATAATAAGTCAAATTTAAATTTTAATTGTCAAGTAATAAAAGATTTGTCATTAAATAATTTTTCATATGTTAAAATTGTGATATATAATTTTTGTTGTTGTTGTGTTAAGATTTATTTTATATTAATAAATATATTGGAAATAAAAATCATGAACACTTACTTTTAATTTATAGATCAAAAACTAGAAGCTGTGTCAAACGCCCATACACACGGCCAAAGATAAAAAACGATCGTCTTACAAAACATATAAACGTAGTATGAGAAATCGAGAAATAACGCACGGATTATCGAACTAAAATGTTGAGAGAGGGAGAAGAGGCAAAGATAAACGTGATAAAGACCACATTTCTGAGACTAACCTTTTGTGGTAAAAAGGTTCTTTATCTAAGATCTCAACTTTGTCCCACAGGAAATCGTGACCAAAATCAGTGCGGTGTCGATTGACAACCGACTGTTGTTCATAATTTTTATAGAAATTGCGCTGATGCTCAGATATTCTTGTGCGTAATTGTCTTCCCGTCTGTCCTACATAAGAGGCATCACAGGAAGAACAATTAATTCTATAAATTAAGTTGTTGTTAGATCAATGTTCTAATTCATCCTTGTGTGACCTAATAAACTTTTTTAATGTATTTAATGATCTAAATGAGCATTTAAAGTTCTTTTTCTTTAGAGATCTAATCAAACCGTCTGTGATTTCTGAAGCAAAGGGTATAATAAAAAACCTCTTCTCCTCCTCAACTAAATTAGACGTCAATGTTGAGAAACAACCATTGAGCTTCGTGAAAAACAATTGATGTAATCTTTTGTCAATGTAATTAAAAATGAGGTTCAACGGATAATCATTTGACAGTAATATATGTATAATTTTTGATAAGTTTGCCTCATGAAACGTTGGATGTGAGAGTAAAATCGCTCTATCAACAACATTATAAATAATGCCAATTTTTTGTTTAAGTGGGTGGTGTGAGAAGAAATTTAGGTATCTCCCNGAGTATGTCGGTTTTTGGTACCAATTTAATATTAATTTATTATCAACGATTGAAATAGAGGTATCCAAAAAATTGATCGTTCTGTTTAATTCAACTTCTAATGTGAACTTTAACCTTGGATGGTAAGAATTGAAAATATCAAAAATAAAATTTATTTTTTCCTTTGGAGCAGCCATTAGAATATCGTCCACATATCTGTAATAAAAAGGTAGATTGAAACCCAACTTCTCAAGACAATGAGTCTCTAAATCTTGCAAGACTATGTCTGCTATAATAGGTGAGAGAGGGGAACCCATCGGAGTACCAAAAGTCTGCTGGTAGCAAGTACCATTAAAAGTAAAAAAGGTTGAAGACAGAACAAAATCCAATGCAGTTATGAAAGACTCCAATGGGATGACAGTATTATCTTTAATCAAATCTCATCTTCTTCTCACACCATACAAGGCTAAACTCAGAGGAATGTTTGTAAAAAGAGAGACAACATCCAAGGACACCAACACATCCTGGTCATCTATATTAAAATCAGATAAGCTGTTATATAATTCAAAGCTGTTTTTCACGAAGCTAGATGGTTTAGGTAAGCTACGTAGTAAAATGGTTTTTACCTTTCTTATAGTTTGTCTCCGTCGAGCCTTAAACTTTATTATTGAATTTGATATTTGATGCTTTCGCGGTGTGTAGTATTAACATACAAAGATGTTTTTTCGGGTTTGAACCGCGTTAGTGTCATTTTTATACCGACGTTTCGTGAACATTACAGCTCTATCTAGAGCTGTATCTAGTAACATTACAGATACTATCAGGTATAGTATCAGGCTGCTCTTCAAACCCTGATGAAGTGAGCTGTAATGTTCACGAAACGTCGGTATAAAAATGACACTAACGCGGTTCAAACCCGAAAAAATATCTTTGTATGTTTATTATTGAATATTTCTACTATTTATTTATTTTTTTTTTGTTCACAAAATTGTTGCTATTTACTGAAAATGCTGTTAGCACTTTTTTTATTCGGAAGATTTCGCAGCACTCGTGTCGCAGCACACGTATACGTGAAAACACGTTCTTTCCATTCAGCTTTCCCAATCGCGTTGTCGTTGCATCGATCGTTACCGCTGGCGGCAGGCTGCTGCTGCTGCTGCTGCACATCGCGTGCATACGATAGCACACGCGGGGAGGCAGGAGAGGGAAGAGGGTAACTTACAGCACAATAAATAATTTAGACCGACTGTCACGGCGTAAGTAAAGACGCTCGTTTCGCGCGCGCATGCGACAGGATGTCACTCTTTTTATCGTGAAAATAGACACACACACATACGTATAGAATAGAGATATTTCCGTGTAAAACAACGTCATGAACAACGAATCGCGGACGCGCGCGTGATTCACCTATTATCGCGTTCATTATCGAGTATTGCCGAGATTTATGCAGATATTATGCAAGCAGCAAAAAGAAAAAAACCATGAAGTGCGTCGCAACCTTCTACGATCGTGCAATCTCAGCGTGAAATTACTTATCTTCTCTTCTCGGTTGACTAATGACTGCCACTTATATTACTCTGCCAAATTAACGCGAAAAATTAACGTGATGTACATTGAATAAAATTGCACTGTTGTACCGACTGATTGAGTCTGCTGTGTAATTAATTTTTCTTACTTGTATTGTCTGAAAAAAAAAAGAAACAATTTGTCGACACACGTGCAAATATATTCTGTGCTAAAAAAAATTGCATGATTATATTATTTTTTCTAGATATTGTCATTGAGAGGTAGTTACGTGAAAAATCCACAATTGTTCAGTTATAAATAAATTTTGAAAAATTTATACAAAGAAAAATCTCGGCGACTCTCGATGATTTTTGTGACGAGCGCGAAAGGCGTTTTTTTCGGCGCCGTTTTATCGGAACGCGCGGATCGTTCGACAAATTTATATAGTCGAACGATCAAATGTTGCGAGGGAAACGATTTTTGTGTGTTCAATTTTTCACTAGCGCGCGCGATTGGCACCATAGTGCAAAAGGTTTGCGAACTTGTCGCGGGTTCGTCGAACTCGTCGCTAATGCGAAGAAATAAGAAGCAGACACATCTGCTTTATTCGGCCCATTGAAGTCCTCCGTCACGGTGGCTATTGACTTATTACGCCGTTTGAATGTAATCAATAGATCGATCGTGCATGACGCCGCGTCGTTGCACGAAGAATATATATATATATATATGCTAATGCAGAAATGAGTGTGGGCTCGAATTTCGCATGTCTCGCGTACGTCGTATATTACTCAAATAATTTCGCGCGAAACGATGAAGGAAAATTGAATTCTTCTTCCACGCAGTGGAACTTCCTCACATCTTCGCGGAAAATTCTGTTCGCGGATTTGTGTTGTGTTTTCAACATTCAAACGACGATATTATCAATTTACATTTCGTTCCGATGTTTACGCGTAAACGCGTAAAATGTCCCGATTAGAAAGAGAGAGAGATCTGTTGGAAATTCACATTACATTAACTTGAAAATTTCATGAGAGAATGATGGATGCTATAAAGATAATAATAGCAGTTTTATATACGGCACATAAAGTATCTACGTACGCGTTATTCTATTTTCATTTTTACGATGACAAATCGCAATGCGATGCCGCGCGTAATAGTAAAGAGACACGAGAAACGCGAATTAAACAGTCATCTGCGTTCCGTGACGATGTTTTTTTTTCTTTTTTCTTTTTTTTTTTTTAAACAAAAAACAATGTGTCGTTTAAAGCGCGCCGAGTGAATCGCGCAATCGAGTGATTCACGCTCACCCGTGTCACTCGCTAGAAAGTTAAAAATAACGGCAATTTCTTTTCGTTGACGGATGCAAGTAAATGCGCGAGTCCGAACTCCCTTCTTGCTGACACAGCTCTGATTCGTAGACTGCGTCCTGTGAAAGGCGCTCGCGCACAGCTCTGGCAGTTTTTTTTTTTTTTTTTTTTTCGTAAAAAGCGTCGCCGTTTTAACCCCTTTAAGCTCACCGTTTACACAGGCATCTCACGAGATTTGATGCCGTAGCGACAACGCCACGAAGCACGCGCCAACGATGAAATTTAACTTTCGTTCGGTTGCACGTGACGTGACGTGACGTTAAATAAATAAATACATACACCGTACTTTATTTCTCAATTTTATTTTACGACGAAATAATATCGTCGGAAAATCGTTGCTCTATCGAAGTGAGAATTTTTCATCAGAGAAAAGTAAATTGAGTTCAAACGGCAACATAAGCGAACGGTTAATGCACTCGGTCGTAATTGCGATGAGCTTCTGGCGAAAAGTGAGCTTCAATGCTTAATGTAGTCAACGAGCGTGAACTATTTCTACTGCCACTATCAATTCCGGTCACCCACACCCACCTACTTCCGGGACGTATAAAATTCACTGATCGCGATTATAGTTCGATGTTACGCGAATTAATTTTGCGCGTGCATATTATCTCTTTGTGTGTGTGTGTGTGTGTGTGTGTATAAATTGGCAAATTCATTCCGACAGAAATACGATCGTGTCTTGTAACATTTAGGATCGGTAACATTTAGAAGATTGACGATTACGTCGTAACATCTAGAATATTGACACATTCGCTTTTCAATTTGAAAGCGCCTGGAAAGTAGGCAACCCTTTATGCTTCTATGTGTGGCGGGTTTCCTACTTCCGAGCGTAAACTTGACCGTTTTGCACACACATATATTAATGTAATATCATGTTACATTGAGAGTACACGACAATCCATCAACGTCAATAAACGTTGTTTATCAACGCCGCTTTCTCGTGTTTTTCTAATTTGCGTGATACATCGCTAATTTTATATATATTTGTATTGCCATCTGATCGCTTTCACTCGAGCGTATAACGAACGATCGCGACTCAAACTTTGCGTTTGCAGTCTCTGTTTTGGATTTGTTTGAGACATGTAAACAAAATGTATATTGTCGCACGCTCCTGCGTATTTTCTTGCAACCGATGCAGTAAGTTCTCCAAACAAAAACAATATAAAGAAAAACAAGCGCTCATGTTACCGATCAATCCTGACTTCAAGATCGAAATACTGTTTGCATAATGAAAAAAAACAAAAAAAAATATCGCATGTCGTAAATTTATTTTCCTTTACATAATAATTCTTGAGCAAAGTGGTTTTACAACAAAGCTAGGTAGTACATTTCTGCGTAAAATATTTAAGTAAAAAATATACTATAGAATGTTTTTGTAAAACTGTATGAGAAACAAAAAAAAAGAGATTTGTATATAATGAGAATTGAAAATCGATATTTAATAGATACTTGATATATTCCATGTAATAATCGTGAAATAAGAAAATCCCGTCGATATCTCTGGTTGTTTAGAGGAGTTGATGCAAGATCGAATACGGAAAGGATCGTCGCCGACGACGACGACACGACTCTCCGGTCGCTTCTCTTACTGGTCGTTTTCGGTAATGGCGCTTTCTTGTTTGGTCTTTCTCTCTCTCTCTCTCTCTCTCTCTCGATTTCACCCGCCGTTGCCCAAACGTCAGATCGTGATCTCGCTCGGCGGAGAAGGAATATCGCTTTGGTCGCTGTTACTCAATTTAGACCGGCTCGGTCCGATATAGTCGCGTTGCATCGCATGGTCGCGAGGCGATGTTATGCTTGACATCAATGAGGAAGAAGATGCGAGATAGGGGGAAAGTTGCTTTTAAGTACGTCGGCGGCGCATGATATAAACTGGATCGTCTCGCCGGGAGAAACGTTATAATGCTCGTCGCTAAAGCGATACGAATCAAAATTAATGCGCGTCGCGAAATGTTGAAGACTGTGTCTAGTTTAATTTTTTTATGATGTAACAATGTTTTGTAACACATTCGCGCATTAATGTGATGATTTTAAAATTTATAGATTGTATATACAGCGAAATTTAATTTTTGTTCCAAGGCGCGCGCGCAATCGAGCCCAGACAGATTCCCGATAGGATGAACAACTCCTGATCGCCGGTCGGGCGAAGAAGCCACGAAGAGAAATGATGGATGCGGCTGGTCGACGTGAGAAAAAATCACAAACCTAACATCAACGAACACGCGACGTCGTTCGACAAGATAGTTGGAAGTCGCAGGGAACTGTTTCGAGATCCGCCTTTCGTCGCCGATTCTTTTCACGTTAATCCGCATAGAATGAGCATCGTAGGCATCGCCCGCAGAAACTGGGCGCTGCGCCTGTCGATCGTGTTGAACGTCTGCGTGCTGCTTTACGTGTGCGCCCAATTCGGCGGTTCCGGACCGTGGATCGAGGAACCGCCGACCAATTGGGCAGCGGCACCGATCCAATCGGACACGTACGATTTGGTGAACGGCACGCAGAAAGGCGCCGTCGCATCGTCATTGTCCTCGTCGCTGACCGCTACGAAGGATGCGGCACCTGGAACTAACGGCGCCGCCAGTCGTCCGCTCAGGATCAGGCTCGTCACCACGACGCCTCCCCTGAACGGTGTCAAGATCGAAGCTCTCGACAAATCGCGGGAGAGAGAGCATTCGCGTAATCATACGGTATTTGTCTCTTTGTTGTTTCGGGGTTTCGTTTTATTTTCTCTTTTATGGGTTTCTTCAACCGTTGCATGTAAATTAGTTTGCGAAGAGAACCGTGACTAAATGAATACGGGAATGTGTGTTTCAAATGGCATTTTCGCTACCCTATGCTAATTTTGCTCCGAAACCGTCAATTAGAAAAGCTCGCTTTCTTTGTCCAGATGAGGAACAACGGCACGACAAAGATTGTTCGCGAACCGATGAGTCTAAAAGAGGCTATACCCTGTAACGAGAAGTCAACCGAACCGAGGCGGGCGCAACGCGGCGACTATTGGGTGCTGTACAACTACGTGCCGATGAGCATGGCGGTTAGATGCTGGGAGAGCGTGACGTACACCACACACGCCGACTATACATTCCTGGACAATCTGGAGCCGCTGCTGGAGCGCTGGCGGGCACCGATATCGATCGCCATGCATGCGCCCGGTACTGACTTCCCGGCGACTCTTGACGCCATCCGATACTCGAGAAACTGCGGCAGCGCCCTGGTGTCGCAGCTAGTCACCTTTCACATCTTCTTCAGCAGCAAACATGTGCCAAAAATGGTAAATGAACGACTCGATAACACGTCGTGGAGCTTCGGTTTTGAGATTTTTCCAAATTTCACACACAAATATATTTCATTGTAGAATGAAATAATTGATTTCTATTTAAAAAAAAAAAAACACACAAAACTTGTAAATAGAAGAAAAACCTTACCACATTTTTATATTGTGTTCAAAAATATTTTCTTAGTACAAATATTTATTACTACGAAGCATTATTGCATTAAGTTTATAGTCAGCACACATCTGTGATTTTGCCGTAGGTTCCGCCGTCGGAAAAGATCGTCTCCGACACGTACAACTGTTCGCTCGGTCCGCCGTGGGTGAACGTGAGTCTCTCGAAGATGTACAAGAACGAGAAGAAACTGTTGTACCCAGTGAACGTGGGTCGTAACATAGCGCGCGAGTCCGCGCTCACTTTCTACGTGTTCCCTAGCGACATCGAGTTGTACCCAAGCCCAAATCTGCCGGCCAAATTTTTGGAGATGATCCGCAGACGGGATCAGCCAGCACTCGACAAACCCAATCCCAAAGTCTTCGTGCTGTCGATTTTCGAAGTGGACGAGAAGAGTCAGCCGCCTAATAACAAAACGCGTCTGGTACGTTTTCTCTTTGTTTCGCGATTTTCGTGTGATTGATTCTGACGAAGGCGCAATTAAGCACGTGCGAATGAGAGCGTAACGAGTACATGTCCGATCGCGTAGGCGAGGGTCGACGGCGAATCAATGGAGCTTCCTTTGACCGTGGACCTTGATACGCGGAATTAGCTTTTCTATTGTCCGGTGTGCTACATTGCGTACCGCACAGTACGGCATGACACAGCGACACAATACACCTTTTGTCGCATCGCATTCAGAACTGGGGCGGTGTAACAGAGAGCGATTGTAATCTCGACGCGCGCGTGCATGATGCAAATTGCTCGTTATATTTTTTCCCACCACCTTCCGCTGAAAACGCAAAACACAGCGCGCCGGAAGTCAAAACGTCACGCACGACACGTCTGATGTGTCATACATTTTGTTGTTGACATCACAATCTGTTTCCATTAAACTAATTGAACCAAATGTTCGAGAGAGAGAGAGAGAAAGAGAAGCTGAACTTAATTGTACATAGAATTGAATTTGTTTAAAAAACAAACACACATCTTTTATTTCAAACAAGTTTTTGTGGAAAACTTTGTTTTGCGAGTTTATGTGAATTTGCAGATACAAATGTTGAAGGCGGGCACTGCCATACCCTTTCATAAAAAATTATGCTCCGGTTGCCACAACGTGCCGAAGAGCAAGGAGTGGCAGGAAGCACCGGAAACGAAGGATCTGCATGTGTTTCACGTTGGCAAAAGGACCGGCAGCTTCGTACACTGGGAGCCGATCTTTATCGGGACCAATAACGATCCTCTTTACGACGAAAGACTCAGCTGGGAAGGGAAAAGCGACAAGATGACCCAGGTATGAGCTTTTGTTTAGTTTTCTAATCAAACATCGTTAAATTATTTTAAGTAATTTTCGAGAGATAACACTCTGTGTGCCATATATTGAGTTACCAATTGCAAATGCAGGGTTACGCGCTGTGCGTTCTCGATTATGATTTCCTCATTTTGGATAACGCTTTCTTGGTGCATCGGCCTGGCATTAAAATTTTCAAGAAGGACCCACATCGCGACATGCTCACCGCCAAGACGAACGCCCTCATCAAGAAGATCATCATGCCAGAACTGAAGGTACTTTACGGCACCAGAAAAGGCTGCGCTGTGTAGCCCGTGGAGTCACGGGCACGACGGCGCGTCATCTACAGGTGCCCGTCCCCTCTGTAGTTCCGTCGTTTCCAGAACGAACTCTCGCGAAAGAGTCGGTGCTGGATCGCAATGATCGTGTGTGACTTCTACAAGTCTTTGTTCTCTCTCCCCCTTATTCTCCCCTCGAATAATTTTAAATGCAACGATACCGAACGAGCGAATATTATCGTATAAACAATTAATAAAGAATCTTTTAGGCTCCGAAGTTTCTAAACTAAGAAATGTATAAACGGTCATGTGAGCCATTCGCTGGATGTTGTGCGGAAATATGCGTGTATATATATATATATACACGTGTACACGTGTGAATCTTACACGTGAGTTTTTGAATTGAGATTTTGATTCAATTCTCAAATTCATGTAGGATGCTATAATTGCATCTCATATATGAGAGACCTCGTATACTCCCCTAACTAATTTTAAAATGAATAAATAGTGAAGGCTCGTGAAAATTGTAACTAAGAATGAAAAGGCTAATACGAGCCGTTCCCAGGATGTTGTGCAGGAATATGCGTGCATGTATATATATATACAAATTCAATTCAAAAAACCCACATGTAAATTATTTTTACATGTGGGTTTTTTGAATTGAAATTTCAATTCTTAAAATCAATAAATTAATAATTAATTAATAATTAATTTACATGTGAATTCATACATGTGTATATATATTATATATACATGCACGCTTATTCCTGCACAACATCCTGGGAACGGCTCGTATTGGCCTTTTCATTCTTAGTTATAATTTTAAAATATAGCGAAAAAAACTTTTCGGCCAGGAGTCCGAACCTGGAATCTCCAGCTTTCCGTGCCGTCGCCTTTATATATGCACGCATATTTCCGCACAACATTCCAGCGAATGGCTCGCATGACCGTTTATTACATTCCTTAGTTTATTATCGTATAAGTTCAGCGAATTTAGAGCAGCAACGTTTCATAGACGACAATGACGATGATGATCACGCAGAGAGCCGCCTGGCTCTTATCATGATCGTCATTGTCGTCATCATCATCTCCCGTTGTCAGCAATGTCACCGTCGTAAACGTAAAGCATGATGAAGCAGTGATGAGAAAAGAGCGAAGTTTACACGAACAAAAAATTATATATCACGACGCTCAAATTCTCTAACTTTCTTAAAAGAATTTAATGTGTAAATTAATCATATACATAACTTCTATTTTTCCCCCCGATGGACACACATATATATCATTCCATTAGCAAGTATAGTAAATTTTGTACATAAAAAGAAAATGGTGCCTCATATACATCTCAGTCAACGTCTATGAATGAGTATTATGCTTTTTTTGTGAAAGTTTCGAACGGCAGTGTCGATTTCAACACGACCTCCTCTTCGTCAATCGTGACTATCATTTATATATTTCCGTAGTGTTTCTAATTCGAGACAAATTACAGAAAAGAATTTTAGAAACGTCGTATTTATAAATATAAGCAAAACAAAATGACACATACGGTGTGTCAGTTACACTATATTAACAATTATCGAAGCGAATTTTATTTTTATTCTACTCAAAACCGTTATTTATTGAATAATAATAACTTCTTTCTTCGCTAGTAAAAACTTTTATATAAAATCTCTTTTTTTTTTTCAAGTATTTTTCAATACAGAGAGATTAACAAGTTATAATTTTTTTTCGACAAAAAATATTTAATCTGCATTGTTTTTCTATTTTTTTTCTCTAAACTTTAACTGAATGTTTTGTGACTGTGTATATATATTCTTAAAGTAATATATATATATATATAGATATGTAGAGAAAGAAGGTGGGGCATGCAGAGTTCAAGTGTAAATAATATTTATATTATCACATTCTGTACAGTAGAAAGTTTCTAACACATCATCATGTATGAAAAAATATTTTCTCGATTTGTTTACGAATCTCATCACGTGTGTTCGAAAATCGAGAAACATACATACATACTCGTTTTCTCCTTTGTACTATCTCATTTAACTTACGTTCTTGTTTGGAACTTGTAGAATCTGGCAGATTAGTCTGTATTGACTGATGAATCTAGGCTGAATATAATTGCGTTTAGATAAATTGACGTTATGTATATAATATACATTTTTACTCGCTAAAGACCTTATCTTGTATTTACACCGCATTTATCGATACAATCTACAAGCTTTCGTCAGCTCTTGAAGCAAGAATTTAATACGCGCGAAATTATGACTAAAAAAAAAGAGAAAGAATCACCGTCCAAGGCTGAGAGAATATTTGATATAAATTTTCTAGAACTCGCAACACGAATAATCGGGTCGATAAATCAGCAATTACTCGACTTTGTGTTAATATTGCCATAACTGTGACGGGTCTCTGTTCACGTGCTTCGTTTCGATTGTGGAATATTTTTTGCGAACGAAACTCACAAAATAACCGGGACGAGATCGAATCGCTTTGCAAACGGTTCGTTCGGTCGATGTTAGATTATTTGTGTTAAACAAACATTTTTAATAAGAAATTTCGCGAGCAACGTCACGTGCACTTTGAAAAACAAGGAAAGTTTTATCTCGTAAATACGATCTTGTCTTGTATATATTGAAAACAAATACGATCGCGCGGTTAGCGATTTTCGGCTGATTGAACGCGCGCGGATGCAATATTTTCTAATTTTAATAAATATTACTCTTTTTCAATGAAGAGAGAGATAATAATATTACACACTGTATCTAAACAGTATTATTTATTCTATACGTGCATATACAGGTGTCTGCAATTAAAAATTGCAAAATATAACCAAATTTAAAAAAAGAAACAGAAGAGTTACATTCTGTGTAACATAAACGTTTTTGCTTCTAATAGTATAGTTTTTCAAAAAAAAAAAATAGCTACTCTTCCTAAAAACATTCCGTCAAAAATCGTTCTGAATATTAAAACAATATTACATCAAGGTTTTTGCGCAACGTTGGAAACTGTTACAACATAAGAAATTAACGATATTGTCATAACGATCTTCTCTTCTCTCTTTCTCTCATCTCGTTCGTTTTTCCCTCAAATATCATTCGTGTTCTCATATTCAATGAGTATTAATTCAGTTATTTTTGGCACGTTTTCTCGATGTACGCAACAACAACAAAAATGTGCCAGCACAAGATACATTGTAATAGAATAGCGTGTTTCTCTCGTAGCACAAGACAATGTTTCCTGTACATAACATATAATAGCATATTCCATATGATAATATACTTTTCTATCGACAGTCCGAATGAATAAATAATAACATGACCATAGCACGCATGTATATGCAATTGTTCGCATTAACAGAGAGACTTGAACTCAAAACTACAATTGGATCAGAATTATGTGTGACTCGCGAGAATAATTACTTAGAGCAATTTTGATCCCGAGCCAGGATGCTGACTCATTTTTTGTGATAATATTAGGGCACAAAGTAATTAATATTCCATGTATAATCATGCTTCGTCCGCTTTCAAGATATTCTTGTGAAGCTGGATTACATAATTATACTATTGTTTTTGCGTATACGTCACAAATTACGTTTTTCATCAAGAATATTAACAAATGTTTTTTTCTGAGTATTACAATTCACGTTTATATGGAAAAAGATCTTTGCGTGTAAATGTAACTGCAACTAGACTTACATGTATTAAGCTTTTGTTTTAAACACGTTCCTTATTGTCAGTTTGTGTACTCATCAGGATCGAAAATTTAATTAGTATTTTTAAAAACGATACATTCTGTACGTGTAGCGTACGCATACCCTGATAGGAAAACATTTACAAAATTATTTGACGAAATCTTGCACTAAAAATGTGTAATTTGCAATTATACAGATATATTTTAGGAAATAGATGTAAAAACATCGATCTTTTATTATAAAATATTTGTAGTTGTTTGTAAAATTATTTTCCAAATACTATTTCGGCAAAAGAATAACGATATGGTGAATCATCTTAGCAGTATATTTGCAAAATTAATTTCAAAAAGAGAAATTGTCCAATAATTGAGAAAAAAATTTCATCTATGTGAGATGTTTAAAATATGTAGAGAAATATATATAATTGCATATGAAGAAATCAACTTAATTCATATATATACTTATGGAAATGCATAACAACTTTTTCGCCATTTTTGACATATTATTTACAAAATTTTATTTCGACAAAACTGTTACGTTATGGCGAATCATCTTTAATGCAATCATTGCAGGATCGTCGTTATTCATGATTGCCATTTTTGTGCAATATTTTCACACTTTGCCTATTAGGGTAATAATGTATATAGTATATCACATAAACAGCGCTCTATACGTCGCCAATGATCTTTTTAGTATAGGATATACATTTGTGACTTTGTACATAAGTTCCTTTTACCCCTCCTCCCTTCTTCTAGCCTTTTTTTTTTTTTTTTTTTTTTTTAATTTTATCGGGGCTGTGCAACCGTGTGTGTGTGTGTGTGTTTATCGCTCGTATGTAAAATGTGTATTCTGTGCCTTATATAAACGTTATCTCTCTGTCTTCTTGTGTGCGTGTGTGTACGTGTACGTGTCCTGCGTGCGTGCGCGCGTATGTGTGCCAAAAATGTGTGGCGTTTACAGTGTGACTTATGCGAACAAAATCCGAGGGAGACAAGCTGAAAAAACCTGACTCACTCTTACAATTGATGTAAAAGAAAATCCCTCAAAACTCGGGGATTTAATAAATGTGCGCGGTAGAATTTCTATTGTAATATTCCCGAAATATTGTGTAACGAGAACGAAAAAAAGAAGAGATAAAATGTCATGTTTCTCTCTCTCTCTCTCTCTCTCTCTTTCGCTTTTTTGAGTAATTTTAATCCTACTCTTAAAAGAAACTATGTCGTGTGTTACGCGCCACAGCGTAATCGTCATTCCTTGTGAACGCTGAATTTGTCATTTCTTGACTAAACATTTTCGTGCAACAAATACGAGACTGCGAATTTTAAGCTACGCGAAATATCGTTTTTTTCTAAAAACTATACGCGTAATGCGATAGTTATAATTACTGTAAATACGTGTGACTATAGATAAATGTATATATAAAAGGTATTTCTGGACGCGCGCGCGCTTTCTCGTAAAAGTTGAAAGCGCCTGAGAGATAGGCAACCCACTGCGCTCCCGCGTGCAAAGGGCTGTCTACTTCCCGGGCGTAACTTGGGCGTCGCATTGCGAAGTCGTAATATTAGGTGGTAAACTTAATTCCTCTGCCGCTCGCTACTACAGGGTGCCGACTCCCTAACGCTGGCGAGTTTTAACAGTCAAGTCGCATATATGTCTTTTGTAGTTTAGATATTGCTGAAAGCTCAATTCAGTCCTCACAGGTTTGATTTCTCGACGCCAAAGAGATTTTTCCAATCGATTAAAAAATGAACCACGATAAGCTGTTTTTCCGAAATGTGCTTCTTCACTACTTCGATTTCAAGAAAACCGCAATTGAAGCGCATCGCTTATTATGCGACATGTATGGTGATGAAACTCTATCAGAAAGAACATGTAGAGTTTGGTTTGAACGTTTTCGAAACGATAATTTTGACTTGAAAGACAAAGAACGTCCCGGACAGCCGAAAAAATTTGAAGATGTCGAGCTGCAAGAATTGCTTGATGATGATCCAGCTCAAACGCTTTTAGACTTGTTGAAAGTTACTCTTAAACGTTACTTCAATGGCCGTCTAAAAACGCTTGCATACCGTGGGAAAAATTCGTAAGGAAGAGAAATGGTTACCACATAAGTTGTCAGAAGATGTCATTTTGAATCGTTAGTCTATCGTAACTTCTTTGCTTGCCAGGCAAAGAAAAAAGAGTTTTTTGTTGCGCATCGTGACTGGCGACGAAAAAATTGATTTATTTTGATAACCCCAAGCAGAGAAAATTATCGGTGGATCCCGGCCATCCACCCACTTTAACACCAAAGAGAAATATTCGCGAGCAAAAGACCTTGCTCTGTATTTGGTTGGACCAGGAGGGTGTGCTGTATTACGAGCTCTCGCGTTCAAATATGAAACCGTTACAGTTGATTGCTACCAACAACAATTATGACCGATTGAGTGACAAATTGATGCGAAGAAGACCATCCGTAGCCAACAATCGACGCAAAGTCAGTTCTTTCGCACGATAACACGCTCGACCGCATGTTGCGAAAAACGTGAAACAGATACTAGAGCTTGAAGTCCGCGAAGTCCTCCAGCGCATCCAGCGTCTATCTCCAGACCTGGCACCGTCGGATTGCCAGGTCTGGAGAGTCTCTTCCGGTCTCGATGCAACACGCACTTACAGACACACATTTCTCCAATTACGAAGACGTCCTAAACTGGGTGGATGAATGAATAGACTCGAAAGACAATCGCGTTCTACCGTCACGGAATCGCCCTGTTGCCGGAGAGATGGAAAAAAGTAGCAGAAATCGGAGGAAGTTACCTCGATTAAAAGATAATTCGTTTATCTTCCCTTCGAAACAAAACACGGCAGGAATTAAGTTTACCATCTAATATTTCGTCACTCCCTACGTATAATCCCGTAACTCCAAAACGCAAATTTTAGAGGAGAGCAGTTTAAAAGTTTGAAGCTTCATATAGTTTCCCTAGTTAAGGGATCTTTCGGTTTTAAATTTTTACCTTACTTATGAATATTTTTTTTTAATACTTGGTGACCACAAAGAACATGACTTTCTGAGTGTCACTATGCAATAAACTGAAAATCCCATATGTGACACTTATGTAATTATACGTAGAGAGTGACGATTTGGCGACGAATTTATATCCTCTTTGTCATCTCGAGAAAAAAATTTTGTTTCAAAATTCATTTTGTAGTAATGCTTCTTTACACCGTTATTTATGTTGCCAGAGAGTATCATTCTCATAACGAAAACAAATTACATTCCAAACCGCTCTGTGTAATAATTATCTTTCATAGCTAAGTCAAATTTACACATTTAGATGAAACAATTGTATACAACAAAAAAATACATGTTACGTCTCTGGCTCTTTAATATGTAATTACACTTTCTACCGGCTATATACATACATATATATATGATACACAAAAAAAAAAATTATACATCTTTATACATTACATAAGTATTAGGTATAATGAATTATATGTATCGATGTACATACGTATTTGTACCGGAATCGAAAACACGTGCAATCATCTGTTCTGATGTGTGTACATAAGGTAAAATTGTATTTTTTCAGATAAGGCGACGCGAGCAGAAGATTGTGATTCATTGTTTTCGAGAAAAAAAAGTCGCAAAGCTAAATATATAACACGAGAAATAGTTGTAAAACGTTGTTTTTGTCCAATAAGCTGAAACATTTCTTCTTTTTATTCAAAAATAGGAAAATACATTAGCTCTCGCACAAGGTGATATAATTTATTTTATTGTATATGTATTTTTTTTTTTTATAAATATTAAACTTGTCACACACACGATGTGCGTGTCACGATTTTAATTTAAAAATAGCGAAAAGCTAAAAAACCGATCAAGTAACTATTTCGAGTACAATATAAATATAATGCTTGAATTATATTGAACTAAGACAATTTAGTGTAAGAGAAAAAAACAAGCGTTGAACGGTTTGTGCATACTTGAAAGAAATTTTACTTATTTCTTTAGACTCTATAACTTTTAATAAATAATAATGAGAAAGCTCGTAAATATAACAATAATAAACGATAAAAAAGGTCAATAAACGAGCAAAAAGTTGAAAGTAATAATATAATTCTATAAATAATTTTGAAAATACATAATAATAAACAACGCGAAACGTTTCGGTCTCCAATGGAGCCTTCTTCAGTCGCAATAACAGTTGTTAAAACAAATTAAACGCAAGATAGATACATGTTTAAAATTAAATGGTTATAAATTATATACATAAATACGTCAGAGTTAATACTCTGTGCCTCTTGGTTGTCCATTATTTTGGAAAAAGTCCTACGGGAAGCACGCAAACACATGAAAATAATACAATAACGCACCACGGAATCTTATAAAATTGTTTACTTACAAATAATATAACTTTTTCTAGAGTTTTTTTTATCTTATCGACTGCGTCATGTTCCAGCGTCGCGCGTGTCTAAAAATAAACAAAGTACCTTACGGTCTCAAAATTTTTTAAAATATCTTCTCTTTCAATTTTTATTAAATTAAACAAATATTAAATTATGAAAAACAGTTTTTGAATGTAAAACAAATTCTCTCTCGACCTTGATCGAACACCTTTCCGGTGCAAAAATTGATCAGCTTCGCGACAATCGAGGACAGAGTTCAACTTGGTTCAACTCGCGCTACAAACGCGTCGAAGCGGCAATGTGTGTATTGAGTGCGATGATAACCACCTCTACACCCGTCGCCTAGAACTATTCTCGCAATATGGCATATATCCCTAACCTTGCATGAGAAAACGTCATTTGCCATTAAAGAGCCGCTCTCGTTTGCGCTTCGAGTGAGTCATAATTTGTACACGATACATGCCGCAGAATGTTGTTGTCGTCGTCGTAACGATGCAACATTGAGTGACACTTGGACGGCTTGGACGTTGTGAGGATTGTTACCGACACAGTGTTTTTCGACTTTCTTAACATGAGCGCGACAAAGTGATAATCTTGCGAAGAATACGCGATGCCATAAAAATGTCTCTTCTCACCGATTGATACAATATTTTCATTTTTGTTTTCTGCGTGGTAAGTGCTGATTGTTAAAGTTAAACATTGTCTAAATGTCTTGAACAAATAGTTCAATTCACTGTATTTTTGCTCGTCTTGCAAAAGCCAGATATAAACAAACAAACGAAGCGAATGCGCGCAAAATGCATCTGACCTCAATACACGCTTTGTTGCAATAGCCGTAACAACTTGCTAAACTGTATATTAAATCATCAATTGCCGACATTCAATTTGACGAATATTGTAGGAGAAAAAGCGAATTGAGCAATATATCTGAAAGCACTCGGCGAAGTGCATCTACTTTAAATGATGATGGAGTTGAGTCATAGCCTGACCCTCAATGAGGATGCGCTCAATCAAATTCCAGAAGCTAAACGACCGGTCTTTATTTTTGAATGGTTACGTTTTCTGGACAAGGTTCTGGTTGCTGCACAAAAGGTATATTAATCGAAAAGTTTGATATTTATAACTACTATTAAATTTGTCTTCTAACAAAAATTACAAATTATAAATTTTTATATTTGCGTCAATACTTGTGCAACAAATTTCTGACTGTATAATAAACAAATATTTTGTACAGAGTGATATTAAAGGGTGCCAGCAAAAATTGGTCGAGCAATTGACCAGGCATATGCAAGGTGCTCCTGGTCCACCTACACGGCGTCTTATAGCAAGATGCCTTGCTACTTTATTCAGTGTTGGCGACACATTCTTGCTCTTTGATACTGTTAACAAGTGCAATGACATCTTGAGAAATAAAGACGATTCACCTAGCTTTCTGCCAACGAAACTGTAAATATAAAAATTGGAATTACATTAACAATCATTTTTTTTTTTTATATTCTACATGTGTACGTGTATTTGGTTTCTCTTAGAGCTGCTATCTGCTGCATGGGATGTATGTATGAAAAACTGGGGAGAATGATGGGCAGATCGTACGAGGAGACCGTGCAGATATTAATCAAGTCTCTAAGATCTGCAGAATCACAAATGCGAATAGAAATCATGCACACATTAGAGAAGGTGATAAAAGATTTTAGTTAGAATTTCTGAAATAGGAGCTGGGGAATAACTTGATATTTACGTATTGATACCACTTATATACAGGTGTGTGCCGGAATGGGATCAGCAATAACAAACGTTCACAAGGAGATATACAAAGTTTCCAGACATTACCTGACTGACAGAGTGATGGCAGTGAGATGCGCCGCTGCTAAGGTATTTACAAACGAGAATGAATTGTATTTTTCATTCTTTAAAATATAGAATAACCAGTAATCTTCGTTTTTTTTTTTTTTTGTGCAGTGCTTGTTGGAAATGTTAAATCATGCTCCGTTTTTATATACGACCGAAATCGAGAGTGTTGCGACATTGTGCTTTCGAGCATTTGAGGGTTCCAATTACGAGGTCAGATGTGCCGTTGCCAAACTATTGGGCACCTTGGTGGCAATGACTCAGCTGCCTTCGCCCAAAATAAAAAATCTTACCGGTATTTACTGTATGCGACGTATGATGATTTATATAAAAAAAAATTGAAACGAGAAATAAGTTTTTTATTTGTCACGTTTTTTCTCGCAGTCGCGCACAACAAAGGCGTCAAACAGACGTCGCTCGAAGAGGTGTTGAACATTTTGATGTCCGGATTTTTGAGAGGCTGCGTCGGCTTTCTCAAAGGTACAGGGGAGATAATAAAGGGAAGCTCTAGCGTAAATAGAGAAGTACGAGTTGGAGTGACTCACGTAAGTGCAAGAGTGTTGTGTACATATTTATACATTTTTTTTTTTTTTTTTTTCAAGCAGATGACGAATTTACCGATTGCTCTGATATTTGCAGGCTTACGTGGTGTTCGTACAAATGTTGGGCGGCACGTGGCTAGAGCGCAACGTGGGCACGCTGATCGCTCACGTTTTAGATCTGGTCACAAATCCGAAAGCCGCGAATTCACATGTCGAGGCGGTGTATTCCCGCAAATGCGTGAATTTTATATTACGCGGAACCGTTGGAAAACTGTTGGGAGAAGGCGCTCAGGCTGCCGCTTGCAAGGAGATAGCGCACATAATTTTAAAACAGATGAATTCTATCGGTAACGCTGATGTTTTTACACACGCGCGATGTGTTGAGATTGATGTGTTGAATTGTTTTTATATATCGCTACTAGTATTTTATTATATTAATTTCCGTTACAGATTTCAGTCCGGAAAACGCCAAAGATTGCAATCAAGAAACCTTGTTCAGCCAGCACTTGTTAGTATGTGCCTTACAAGAAATGGGTAACTTAATATTAGGATTAGGTACCACAGCCACGAATTTGTTGTCAGATCAATCTTTGAGTACGTATATTTTTGACATTCGAAACAATTGTGCGTTGTGAAAAATCGTTTTTTTTTTTTTTTGTTTGAGGCGCGCGGAGTATCCAATTGTGTGTCACATGCGATATGATTTTATTTCTCGTTCAGGCCTGATCGATACCATAATGGCTGTTCTGATACATCCGTGTCAAGCGGCTAGATTAGCAGCTTCCTGGTGCTTACGTTGCATATGCGTGGCGGTACCGAGTCAGATAACACCTTTGATCGATCGCTGCGTCGACGGGATTGAGAACATGCGTAGCTCGCCGGAGGCTATAGCCGGCTACAGCAGCGCTCTCGCTGCGGTACTTGGTAGCGTTCGCTTGTCACCTTTGGGTGTTCCACACACTAAAGGAAAGGTGTGCATCTGATTTATTTTGTTATTCGCGCGTCGATCTCTCGCGCGAGATTGAATTTTTACGAAAAAAAAAACTGCGATTTTCAGATCATTTTCAATACAGCCGAGGAACTTCTAAGAAGCGCAAGTCAGAACAGCCGTTTGTCCTTGAATCGTACGCACGCGGGATGGCTCTTAATAGGAGCAATAATGACTTTAGGTATAAATGCTTTGTGTAAAAGTACGCGATAGAGCGGCCGCATGTTACATGTATTATATTAATAACGCACAGGCACAGCGGTGGTGAAGGGTTTGTTGCCAAGAATGTTGCTGCTCTGGAGAAATTCGTTTCCGCGCTCGAACAAGGAACTCGAAAGCGAGAAAGCGCGCGGTGACGCTTTCACGTGGCAAGTGACTCTTGAGGGACGTGCCGGCGCGCTGTCCGCCATGTACAGCTTTCTGCTGCACTGTCCGGAGCTTTTGAACGACGATATCACTCGACGATTACTCACACCCGTCGAGTCTGCTCTGGCAATGCTGACGAAGTAAAAATCTGTTGTTTTTGTAGAGATTATATAATATTATGTTTAGAATAATAAAGTTCTTGCACAATACATGTTTTTGGTTCTCCTAGCTTATCGCCAGTTTTGAAAAATTACGGGCAACAACTGAAAGCTCCCGCCGCCATGGTTCGTTTGCGTTTGTACGAAACTTTACTGCTGCTACCGCCGCAAACGTTCGAAGGTAAAATCGACAAACGTTAAGGAGAAAGTTTTAAAATTTGTTTTGTATTTGTTTGCATTTGTGTCGCTTTGTTTTTCTTTCTATTTGCATATTGTCATTTGTTACAGGTTCTTACACGCATCTTCTGAGGATGCTGGTGTCCGAGTTCACACTTACAGACAATCCTGGAAACACAACTACTTCCTTGTTACGTGTAGTTTGTCACGCTAACGATTCTGTAATTCTCGGCACGTGGTTGCAAGAGACCGACCATCGTACGATAGAAGATCAAGTGAGCGCATTTTTAGATCTTATAACATAAATTTGTATGTGTATTTCAATACGTTTTTATATTTGACATTCCTTTACATGTCGTGGTTACTATTAGATAAAGAAAATACATATGTACATACCATATAGTGAGAGAGTTAAATCTTTTACATATAAAACGCAGTTTGTACATTAACTTTGTAAATAACTTCATGTTTAGATGGAACCAAACAGAAGGGCAGATTTGGAACATGTGAGTAAGGTGTTCTGCGAAGTTTGCCTTTCGTGTTTTTTTCTGCGCTTTTACATGTTATTAAATGATTATTATGTTATATTTTCTACATATACAAATTTGATTTTTTACGCACATTTCTTTTGCATTGTATGATGTACTGATGATTACACGTTTTATTTATGTGATAGCGATATTTTATTTTTTTTTATGTGTATATTCTAAGGATTTTATATTTCTTTAGGGTTATATACATGTGCGTGTAAGAGCTGCAGCTTCATGTCTTTTCATCGCGCGATCTAAAGTTATTTCAATTTTTCTTTTTTTTTTTTTTTCAAGCTTCAACCAAACAGCGCTGCGGGATCTGGAGCATTGGAACATAACACGTGCTGTCTTTATAGACCGGTACCGCATGTGAGTTTAAGATTCTAATAATTTTGTACAGTATTATTGCAAACGATAAGACTGGTATTATTATAAATATATACATATATAGAGAGAAAGAGAGAGAATTGTAATACGGATTTACGTGATGACTTACAGATTGAAATGATTCCCGGACCATTGCCATTGGGCGTGGCAGTAATCGATCTGTCGGTTACGTTATTCGGACAGATATTCCCGCGCGTAGCGAACAAGCACAAGCTACAGATGCTGGACCACTTTAGCGAGTGCATAAAGCACACCAAGTCTGGCAGACAGGAGGCGATACAGATGAACGTGTTCACGGCTGTGTTGAGCGGTCTTAAGGGTCTCAATGAGGCAAAAACAGGCTTTGGTCAGGATGATGTCAAGAAGTCCGCCACTAATCTTATTATTGTAAGATTTATAATATTATTGTCAGAAAAAAGAGTAGTTTCATCAATTGCACGTAACATGAAATGTACATTTTAGAGTACATTGGTCAGCGGAAATCCTATTTTGCGATGGGCGGCGGGGGAAGCGGTCGGAAGAATGGCTCAGGTGATCTCCGATCCCAAGTTTACCGCGGAATTGGCGCAGACCAGTTTTGATCGATTAAAATCGGCTCGCGACGTCGCCAGTAGAACCGGGCACTCGTTGGCATTGGGCTGCCTCCATAAGTACGTGGGTGGGATGGGCTCCAGTCAACATCTCAATACCAGTGTCAGCATTTTACTCGCACTCGCACAAGATAACTCGTCTCCCGTAGTACAAGTAAGATAATATCGCGCTTGTCTTCTTTGCGCATGTATAAATTACTTATCTAGACGCCTGAACAATAAAATGGAGGTCGATCAGTAATTAAGCAAGACGATATTTATGTCCAGGTTTGGGCGTTGCACGCTCTGGCTCTGATAGCCGATTCCGGTGGGCCGATGTTCAGAGGTTACGTGGAGCCCACGCTGTCATTAGCTCTGACTCTTCTTCTCAATGTTCCTCATTCCTACATCGACGTGCATCAATGCATCGGAAAGCTTTTATCGGCGCTTATCACAACAATAGGACCAGAGTTGCAAGGTACATACTAGATGCATACTTGAGATTGTGATGCATTTTATTTATATATGTGCATTATAATAGAATATTATTTTGAAAGATAATAAATAGAAACATGTGGATTTGTGTCTTTGACGGAGTTACGTCACAAAACCTCTGATTTCAGGCAACACATCTACAATTTGCATGGCGCGATCGTCATTTTTGTGCGCGTGCGCCATTATGCAGGATCATCAAGATCCGCTCGTTCAAGCGGAAGCGACTGGCTGTCTTCAACAACTGCATCTCTTTGCTCCCAGACACGTCAATTTGTCTTCCCTCGTTCCCACTTTATGCGTAAGTGTTGACCATTCATAAAACTTCCAATCAGTGTATTACATGTATAATTTTCTATTTTTGCAGCGTACTCTTTCAAGCAATCACTTGCTCTTGCGAAAAGCTGCGATATCGTGCCTGCGGCAGCTCGCTCAGCGCGAAGCAAAAGAAGTATGCGAACACGCGATGACGCTGGCTAATGAAAGCAGAGACACCAATGTGGTTGAAGGTCTTGTCATCACAGAGACCGGTCTTCCAGGCGTTTTATTCAGCATGCTCGACACGGAAACCGACAGTAAACTGATCAAAGACATTCACGACACTTTGACAAGCATGTTGCAGATATTAGCAGCCGACAATCTATCTCAGTGGTTGTCGTTGTGCAAAGATGTTCTTACAATAGCTTCAGGTATTATAATCGAATTCTTTCAAATTACATTTTTGACAACGTCTCTTTATCTCTCGTTTTGAGAAAAATATTTCATTTTGTTACGCAGAATCGAGTGCAATTGAGGAAAACAATACGTCAAATGTGGAGGACAGCGCGGCTGACAACGAGTCAGCGGATGCTGAAAACGATGACGATCAAGTCGAATTTCACGCCGACGAATCGACGAAACAGCGACCATCGATCACACCAAGATGGCCAACGAGAGTATTTGCAGCGCAATGCGTCAGACGTATTGTCGCGGTTTGTATAAGCAACAAGCAGGCACACTTTGATCTTGCTCTGGCCAAAGAGATGCAGCTTTCTAAAGGAAAAGGTAGGATCTTCCAGTTTTATCATTGGCGTATTATCTTTCAAAGTTTTTCTCTAAGTTTTTTTTTTTAACAATATTATGAGGTTGGAAATTCTCTTCTCTAGGAGATTTTCTGGTGTTACATCTGTCGGACTTGGTGCGCATGGCGTTTATGGCCGCGACGAGCGATTGTGATCCGTTGCGACTCGAAGGTCTGAAAACGTTGCAGGAGATTATCGACAAATTTGCTAAGGTGCCCGAACCGGAGTTTCCCGGTCACTTGTTGCTCGAGCAGTTCCAGGCACAGGCGAGTTATCATTGATTCGAGTATACGTTCGGAAGTCGTGGCTGTTGCATCGAAAAACGATAATATTCTTAAAGGTCGGAGCTGCTTTAAGACCAGCATTTTCCGCCGAAACACCGTCTCACGTTACAGCCGCAGCCTGTGAAGCGTGCAGCGCGTGGATCGGCAGCGGCGTCGCTAGGGATCTCAACGATTTACGAAGAGTGCATCAGCTATTGGTGTCATCTTTGGAAAAATTGCGAGAAGGCAATACTCGACCTCAGCTTTACAACGAGAGTCTGTCGACGTTGGAAAGACTGGCGATTCTGAAAGCGTGGGCAGAGGTACATTGAAAGAATATTGGACATATAATCACTCACATGTATATAAAATACAAAAATATAAAAGTTGAACATATACTTGAAAATATGTAATTGAAAAAAAAGATAAAAACAAAAGAGAAGTGTTTAGTATTTGATTTTCATTATTTTGTTAGGTATACGTAGTCGCAATGATAAAGGATGGTTCCGCGCTGAACAGCAAGGACACGAGCAATCGAAACATGAAAAATGTCAACGACGAGATGAATAACGAGGACTTCGGGGAGTTTGCGTTCCAAAGCGAAAGTTTGTTGAGTCTCGTACAGCCTGAGCTTCTAAGTTTGAGTCAACATTGGCTGTCTGCATTGAGAGATCATGCCTTGCTTTCTCTACCACCAGGTATTATTGATATTATATATTTTATGTATTTTTTTCACGCGTCACAATAATTCGAATTAAAATTAATTTTTATTTAGTTCCAACTGCCTGTCACGTTTGAAATTTACATATTTTTTGAACTATTTGCCCTTTCTCTGAATTAAAATTAATTTATTAATTTTCTGTGTAATCTTCACAGAATTTTCTAGTCAATTGCCACACGACGGCGGGGCGTTTTACACTACGGACACTATGGAATCAGCGCGTCCTCACTACGTAGAATCGTGGCCGCCGATTTTGCACGCCGCGACGCTCTGGCTCAATGCGAGAGGATTCGAAATGGAAAACAATAATGAAGAGAACGAGAGAACCCTTTCTAATAATAATTCGAATAACAATAACAATAACGACGAAACTGTTGCGACGTCCAAGAACAACACAAATGTTGAACGTTTCCATTTGTTATTCGGTATGTACATACATGTGTATAGGATATTTTCACACATACATATATTGTTTAATTATTCAGTATAACTTAGTTCGCATATGAGATGTTTATTTATCGCAACTATTATTTATTTACAGGTATATGCATGGAAGCTTTGTGCAGTCCTCGCTCTTCTGAGTCGCCGCAAAATATAGAAACGTGTTTGAATGCTTTATACACACTGCTCGATTCAGCGTGGGCACGGAAAGTCTTCGTCACGGATCGCTCCTTACCTATCGAGTTGTGTAATGTTCTTCACAGGTACGTGTGCATTGTGGAAAACTACAACTTGTCTCTTTTGTGTCATACAATATCGATATATTTGCTGGTTTAAAGATTGCTCCTGACACGGGAAAGTTATGTCATCCAGATGTTGGTGATGGAAGTATTGAAACAAGTAATGAAAGCAGCGCAGGAAGATCTCTGTATGAAAAAGAAGTTGAAACTTGAAGGTATACGTGCGCGAAAACTTGGAAAGAAAAAAAGAGAAATTATTTTTACAATACTCACATAAAAATATTGCTTTGTAAATCGATGAATTTTACATACGTAGTCTTTGTTACTTTGTTTTATTTTTAGATGAAACGTCGACGAATCACGAAAGCTATGAAACGGAGTTAGATCTTTTAGGCGAAGGAGAGGAAAGCGGCGAACTCGTGCCGGGCAAATCGTTGGTCTTCGCTGTCTTGGAGGTGTGTCTGTGTCTTCTGGTACGTCAGATACCAGCGTTGAATCCAAATCCTGGCGGTGCCACCGCTATTTTGTCGCAGAAAGGGTACGTGCCGTCCGAGGAGAGCGGCAAGCTGATTGCGTTGGCTCTCAGTATAATGGAATCTCTTCCCACTTTGTGCTCTCCGCGAGGTACGCTTTTGTAAAACTTGCGTAATTAATATAATTTACTTTTTTTAATCAACATTTTCAGTATATTATATTATATTCTAAATAGAACTTCGATTATTAGATTAGAAACACAAAAATACGATTTTTCGATTACTTGATGGACTAAAAAAAAAAAAAAGATATAATTTATTGTTTTCTCTAAAGGTGCAGTAGCAATTCTTCCGACATTGCTGTATTTAGCGACGGGTGTGATACGAGAAACTGCGGTGCGTAGTGAGAATGATAATACCAAACCGGGATCAGAGGCGCCGGTTCATGCCGCGTTACATTGCGTGAAGAGTCTTATTACGAACAAGTACTCCCGGGATCACGGAAGTCGGGAACAATGGACGGGACTCTTACGAAGCGCGCTCGCCAAGATTATCGATCTGGCTAAATCAGGTACATTGTGAGACTTTTTACAAAGTTTAGTTTTCACAAAGAGAGATCACGGAGACATTAATGTTATTTACTCTTAAATCGTACATGTTTTATTTAAGGCAATGACGAAACCAAAATGGATGAGGTTGCCATGATGTTGGGTATCGCGGTATTTGTGCTTCACGCGTCTCCAGACGTGGTGAGCGCGCCAAATCTACAATTTCCGTGCATCAATCACTTTCGGCATGCATTCCAATCGGAAAATCTACCGGTAATTAATTCGATAAAGATATCCGTTACTCTCTTTAGAGAGCAATTTAAATATAAATGTGCACACGTATATTAGGTAAGGCTGAAGTGCGTGCAAACGTTGAGAACGATATTTCTGCATCCGGAACGTAACATAAGCACCCCGTACATACACGCCCTCGCGCCACGACTAGTAGAATATCTGTATAGTGACAAAAGCAAACAGGTGGCGAACGATATGGAGCTGACCTTCACATTGGACTGCATCAGCACGGTGGAGATTCTAATAGGACTCGCCGATCTTGCCAATCGTAAGTCATGTCGTGTTAAATCGATACATGAGAATACGATATCATAATTATTAGTGACTAATGTGCGAATGTTGTGATATGTTAACGCGAAATATGTTGCACGCTATTCACAGGAGATCTGTTACAAGGTGTGTGGAGAAAAGTAGAAGTTTCTTTAATCTAATGTTCTAATACATACGTTTAATTTACATATAGTTTTATTACCAAATTTATTCTCATTCTCTAAATGTATATTAAAATATGCAATATGAATATTAATATTCGTCTTAAAATGATTTATAGGTATTCAAATGTTGACTCTACTTGTGCCAATTTTAATCAACTACTTATTGGAAGGTGATGAGATTCAGTGCGCTACTAAGTATCAAGCGAGTCTACATCAGCAGAGTTTTCAATGGCTCAACAAGATTGGGCCAAAATATCCGCAGGTATAGCAGTTGTTAGACGATAGAATTCAAATCTCTCTGATAACAAACGTGTGTATTGTAAATGATTGTTGCTTTTTAACTAGGAATTCAAGACGTTGATGTCGCAGTCAACCGAGCTGAAGACCAAATTAGAAAATGCCGTAAGGTCCAGTCATCAGCAGGCACAACGACACATGCGACCGGTTGATCCAGTAAAACCGCAAATTAAAATATCCGCGCCCTCGATCAAGTTGAAAACCGACTTCTCTAACTTCAACTAAAGGGAGGAAAAGAGAGAGAAAGAAATAAATAAAATCTAACACTTCTTCCACCCGCGTCAACTTGAAAGAGATAATTTATCAGAATCACACGTGACTAAACGTGAGTAACGATAGTATTAGCTGTTCTCTGTTATAATACGCATACATTATCGTGATTAATCCTTGCTCACTTATTATCGATCAGACAAGTGGAATTTAATAGCTAATTATTATATTAAATGTATCAGTATCGTGATAATTACCAAGTGATATTTCGCTGTTAGAAAATCCTATTTGACTCGCTGTGTACTTAGAAAAGTAAACGAAATAGGAATCAAATGACACGTACAGCTGAAGAAGATAGATTCCTGTCCAAATAATTATACGAGAAGAAGAGCTGACGATCAATTAATCACCTGTCGTAAACCAATGTTCATCTTAATTGTCTTGATCCTATTTAATTCCTTTGGTATCGAGTCCAACAACGTTCCTGATTCCGCAATCACGCTTTCTATATAAAGTGCATGGTAACTTTATATTAGATTTTCCAGAAAAAGAAAGAAACAGTTGTATATATATATAGAATGTAGTATACATTTATATATTATATTTAATAGAAAGAGAGAGAGAGAGAGAGAGAGAGAAGATATTAATTTATTTAAAATAATGTGTAGAACTTGGCTCAGAGATAAGAAACTTAAGATAATTAAATAATTGGTACAAAATATATGATTATATATAAAAATTTGTAATACGCACTAATAATCCCAGCGGATCAGTTGTCGATTATTTAATTGTCTTAATTTATTTAATAATGCAATTACAATAACAGGTGTTAATATATTTCGTCCCACACAATACACACAATAGTCCGATGGTTTTTATCAAACAATTATTTAAAAAATCGTTTTATTTCTTGGAATATATGACGTCTGATTAAGTACGAAATGACTATGTGAAAATAGACAACAACGTGAGACCGTGCACAAAATAAGAGTTAGATAATATTGTAATAAACATAAATAATATCTCTCTGTGCTCACACACGTAATAAACCATATTAATTGTTGAATTATTAAATTTATAATTCAAAGGTTTTATTTTTTAGCAAGTTTTAATACAACCGACTGTACTTTTTTTGTATAACGACAGAATTATTTATTAACAAATTACGAATATAATTTTCTTAGGAAAATATACTAATTGCCATAAGAAATGGGACGAGAAAAAGCAATTGAAAAATGAGACGAACTCTTTTTGATAAGAAGACTGATAACCCGCTACGTTTTATTTATTATTATAATTTTGTATAATTTATGTGTATGTACACATCGTAATCTTGCGTTTATTTCACATTGAGAATTGAGACGGTAGGATTAAACTTAAATTTTCACAAATATAACTTGTGTCTATCGCGACATATCTGACCATTTATCTATGTCTGACCATTTTGTACTCTGTCAAATGTATGAATAACATTTTTTCTTACCACGACAAAGTTGTACGTACAATAAAACGGTATCACATAATGTTGGGCATTAGTAGAAAATGGACTAGTAATCTTCAACCGATGTTTTTATGAATCTTTAAAAAATTATATATATGTATTTGTAAGTATAGATACATATATAGCGTAATAGAAAAGCATTAATGACGATCTGTGTAAAAATACATAAAAGTGTATGACATTACAAGACGCGTGACACTCGAAACCAAAAGATATATATATATATATACATGTATACATAATTCTTTGTACCTAACGAAACCTAACGAAACATTAGTGTGACATCGTTTTAGAATTCAGTAGATGTGTGTGTGTGAATAAATATATTATAACACACAAATTTCTTTCTCTCTCGGTTTAAAGGGAGAGAATAACGCGATGTCGCAACATAAAATATTACTAGACATGTGTTTTTAAGCGGGTTGTCTGTAGTCGTTACTTGGAAAATTATTATTAAAAAATGATTAACATCCTCGCAAACAAACTTAGTGAAACGAACAATTTGTTGAAGAAAGAAAGAAGTGTTTTGTGTTTTTTTATAGAAAAAAAAAAAAAATTTTGATTTATAGACAACAACAGGTGTCAGCCATCTTGAAGTTTGATGTAGTACATGTGTATTTAAAAAAAATGTATACTCGCAAATTCGAATTATTTGTGTATTAAATCTGTATTAAAGAGGCGGAAACAAACTGCAATGAGACGCGGAACGAATTATTGTGCACGATAAATGCTCTACTATTTTTATATGATTATTTTAGACTAATTTTGTTAGAGTACAAGTTTTATCTTTTAATTGTAATCGCCCGCGATATAGCACTTTATACATATATATAATATATATAATATATATATATATAATATGTCCTTGACATATAACCATCGAACTTCCATGTACACAATGAACGTTTATTTTATCAACGGAAAAATCTTCTCTGACATATGGTACAATTTATCTAGTATTTAATTATACATATACAATCGACAAGGAAATAAAGCTAGTTGTTTAGATCACACATCATGGCGCTTTCTCTTATTTTCACCACGCGATTAACGAAAAACACAAGTCATGTTCATATCTTGAAAACACACACATATTTGTTTGCATGCGTATATATCTGCTTACATAATATTTGTAAAGTGGTTTGAAACAAAATTTGTATCTTTATCACATAAAAGGTATTTGTTAAGCGTTTTCAACATTATTCAATGTACGTGACGATGCAACTATGATCGCGAAGAGCTTATTTAGCTTAGTGTCACGCGAGTTATCGCCGTGTATCTACGCGAGTTGTCCACGCTTTATCTCCAGAACCGTTGCTCGTTCCTATCGCAATTTATCAATCATTTTCAATAACCGTGACAAAGTCGCGACGCGAACATTGAAAGATTCTTCGATTCGAAAGATCTCAACGCAATTCGACAAGATGGTAAAAGCGAAGAAATACGTGCTGGTGAAACATTTTGTAAACGAGCCAAAAGCGACGGATCTGAAGTTGGTTGAAGAAGAACTACCACCTCTGCAGAATGGAGGTAATAAAGATAAATTACTTAGGAATAAATAATCACTTTGTCACAATGTTTTGTCGTGTCTGTTGTTTTTATATGCGTTAGATAAATGTTGTCTTCGTTACAAATTTGTTTCTCAGAATATCTCGCGGAAGCTGAGTATCTTTCCGTGGACCCGTACATGAGACCATATGTTGCAAGATTTCCGTCGGGAATCACAATGATTGGATCTCAGGTCGCCAAAATCGTGGAATCCAAGAATCCCGACTTTCCGGTCGGCAAGAGAATAGTTGGATCCTTTGGTTGGAGAACTCATACGATAGTAAATCCAAAGGCCACGAAATCCGAAGCGGCATTGATACAATCGTACATTCTTCCAGACATAGGCGATCTACCGCCGTCCCTCGGTTTAGGTGTACTGGGAATGCCAGGGTAAAATGGAAAATTACTAACATGTATTCTAACTACTCACATCACAGATATATCACAGATTATATCAGATTAAAAATTGACAAGTTGCAAAGTTCAGATCATATCACAGATTAAAAATTGACAAGTTGCAAAGTTCAGTCAGATATTTATACTCTACAGATTTATGTCAAGTTTTGATTCTCTTTTTGACCAAACAATTGCAATGTGATAATGCATTCTTTCATTTATTCAACAGCAACACAGCTTATTTTGGCTTGATGGAGATATGTACACCAAAATCCGGCGAGACAATTGTCATCAGCGGAGCTGCTGGTGCGGTTGGTTCTCACGTAGGTCAAATCGCCAAGACTCTGGGCCTAACGGTTATCGGTATATGCGGTTCTGATGACAAGTGCAAATGGCTCACCGAGGAGATGGGTTTCGATTCCGTTATTAATTACAAAACGATGCCAGTCGCGACCAGTCTTCGCAAAGCTGCTCCACAAGGTGTCGACTGTTACTTCGACAATGTTCGTAGAGCTTTACAGTTGAAATATTATACAATTGTTGACATAGTAGACAATTTTCTCTTTGAGATTTTATTTTATTTTTTTAATTCTTATCATATTCGTATTTTTGTGCACAGGTTGGCGGTGATATCTCGAGCACGGTCATATACCAGATGAAACTATTCGGCCGAGTAGCTGTGTGCGGCAGCATCTCGTCCTACGATGCGGACGCTTCGTCCTTGCCTAAGTGCACACTTCTTCAACCTGCGATGGTATTCCATGAATTGAAGATGGAAGGCTTTCTCGTTACACGCTGGCAAGATCGTTGGTTCGAGGGAATAGAAAAGAATTTGCAGTGGATTCGTGAGGGCAAACTTCAATATCGCGAGACTGTGACCAACGGTTTCGAGAACATGTTCGATGCATTTGTCGGAATGTTGCGCGGCAATAATTTCGGCAAGGCTATTGTGAAAGTTTAATAAGTCATTGACGTTTTGGAACATATAAGATAATATATTTGCATGTATGCGTTTGCAATAAAAATAAAAGAACTTGGCTAAAAGATTTTCCAAGTTGAACAGAAAAAAGCGACAACTTTGAGGACTGTAGATTTTCATTACAAATTGTGTCTAAGGTCCAAGTTCCAATAACTTTAATCCCTTTCTTGGATCGCGTACAGCAAGGTATGTGTAAAAATATGTAATACCTTAAGTTGGCGTTCTCGAGTGGTTTCAATCTTCGCTAAAAAATACTATTTTCGATCCAGCCGAGACTCAAATCACGAGCTGTGCGGATCTTTTCCAGAGATCAGAGTCCCTCTGGCGGCAATGCGAGATAAATCGCGAGACGTTTGCAGCTGACATGCGCGTGCGACGTGGGTGAAAACAAAGCTCAGTTGCGCTGCTCCCGTGGCAGCATTTTGTTGCGATCGCTCGCGGCGATAAGTGTGTTGTGCGTCTCTTCGCTTATCGATATATATATATATATAGTACATACGTCGTTTTTCGTGTTTTTGTTCTCCAAGTGTTCGTCACTCAGGTGCTCATCTTTCTCCTTCGAGTCTTCTTTGCGATCGCTCTCTTCGCACGCACGACACGGCGATGTCGTCGACGGTGAAGCACACATCGGACGAACAGCTGAGCGGTGGGTAAAGGCCATTTTTATGTAAGCAAAAATGACGCCAGGCTGTCAGACGCGACGACACATCGGCCATTTCGCGCGGCGCGTCTGCTCGCTCGCTCCGCGCCCGTCTCTCTCGCTCTTTCTCCTTTCTATAGCTCTTTTCCTCCGATTTCCGATCATAAACAAACGATCGTTGTGTCGCCCGCGGCGTCTCTCGCGTTGTTTTCGGAGAGTCGGAACAACTCTGTTGTTGACACAAGAGAAAATACGTTTGTTTTTTTTTTTCAATCTTTGACGATTTCAACTTTTACGCAGAATCATCTGTGTTAATTCGTCTCCGACTTACGACGCGTAACAAGTTGCACAAATCATCCGAAGATCGGTTTCCGAAGCGAGTCATCCGTAATGACGCAGCACGCCATTAGTTTTGGCGCCATTTCGATTTTTCATCCACACGTACGACGCTCGACGTAATGTTCAATTGTTTATGTCGCGCGCGCGCTTGAATCGATATTCTTCCTGGCGGGTCCTTCGCACCACGAAGAAGACCGCCACGAGACGTCGTGTGTACGTAGCGAAATATAATTTGCGAGCGTGCGCGGGGACATTCGTTTCGTACTCGCAACGTCTTCAATCGCATATTGCTCGTCTTTTGTCCCGTTTTCTCGCGTTCTATCGTCCGCAATTTTTCTTGACGTTACTTTCTTTCCTTCGTCACGAGAGAAGTTTGCTAGAAATAGAAAAGAACAACAAAATGAAGAAGAACAGCGCGACAATCAAATTCTGTAGACGCGCTTACGCATCGAGACCCGCGAATATAATCTCAGAAGCGCGGACGACTTTGTTTCGGAATATTTTTATATTCCGGTTTTATTTTCGGCAACAACTCGCCCCGATAAGATAAAGTGCGAAATAAAATTGTTTCGCGCGGTTGCGAATTGCGAGATCTTTTATTTTCGACTCGTTGTTCTCTTCGACGAAACAACAGAAATTAAATACTCGCTCCGTTTCGTCTATAAAGATAAAGAATATTCGTCTCCGCAACGGCGCAACGATCAAGTAAAACGCGCGCGCGTACACGGTCGAAAAGAATCACATTCGCGCAACGGACGTTTATCGCTTCGGACAATTATCGAAACGGCAAGCAAAGCGTTCGTTTCACGCCCCCCTCACAAAGATATTTAACGTCCCGAACTTTGAAATTTTCATTTACACTTCATGTAAAGTCTCTCGAAGATAAAACTGCGTAGCTCCGGCTTTGCATGCAAAAAATGCAAATTTCATATCCCACACGTTTCAAGGTTGTTTGTTGTTGTTGAATATATTAAACACATAATATATGTGACCTCCACGTACGCAAACACGCGTGCGTAAATAAAATAAAATACTAAATAATCATTTCACAAATAAAAAAAATAATAAATAATCATTTTTGTTGAACGTGTTTAAATTGTAACGACCGAATATATCGGTGCGATCGCTTTGTTTCATTGTTGAATTCTATCCAGTCGTCTAGATAGAAAACTGGGTCAGCGTCCTGCGATCTCGCATAGCTCGAGTGTTCTATTTTAAATCGGATGAGTTCTAACAAATATAAATCTGTCTCTCTCTCACTCTCTTTCTCTCGGTCAAGATCGGAGCTGCGTATCAGTCGTTTTGATATCAGTACCGCGGTACGCGAAGAGTCGGTTGCTGTTGTTGATTTTAAATAGCAAAGACAAAAATTAACACGCACGCAAATTTATCCGATTATCGTCTAAATGCGTTTGTTCGTTTCTACGCTCCGTTTCTAAATATTGTCGTTCCATATCTTACGCGCGAATCTTCGTTTCAACGGAAGGATGTGACGTGACTCTCGTCAGGAACTCGGGACTCGTTGCGAGAAGAGACGTTTGGATTCTGAAAGTCGAAGGGTCTACGTGACTCGGCTCACACGCTCTCTCGCGTGCTCTCCTCGCAAGTTTCTTTTCCGACTTCTTCATCCGATCAATTGCAGGTCATTCGATCGCGGTGTTATAAATTATTTGTTGAAGCGAATCAAGCGCGCAACAAAACAAACATTGCCACGCAACTCGCGCGACAAGGCTGATAAGGAAAATTTTTTAATATTCTTTTTTTTTTTTTTTTTAATTAAATTTTTGGATCCGAAGTAAACGTCCGTACGACGATACGGTTTTCGATGAATTGTTTAATCCCTCTCAACGAGGGACTTCACCAAATAGATGAATAATACGCAATGACACAGTTGTGTGTCTAATCCTAATTTTCAACGATAATATAAAAAGCTTATCGTATCGCGTTGGAATCGGAACAGATAAATGAGTCACGAGATAAAATCTCACACAAAATGGAGACAGACACGCAAACATTATTAAACCATTATTGGAGCGCACGTTGACTTTTTCTCGCACATTCGAATGAAATGTTACATTATTTTACAATATTCACTTATTTGCTTTTTTTTTTTTAATAACTTTTATTCACTTTTATTCACTTATTTGTTTTTTTTTTATTAACGAGGGTGTTTCAACGTACAAATGCGGGGATCGTGTGATGTCGATTAGAACAGCGCGTAGAAACCGTCGAAAAAGAGGAGGTACGCACGTATGTATTTTTAGCCGTCAACGTCCGCGGCGGCAGTCCTTGATCCGATATTGATTGAAGTTGCTCGGCGAGCGCCGAGACACGTGGAGTTTAATTATATATCGTTTCGCGTGCGGCACGTTTCGTGGCTAAAAACAAAACAAATAATGTTTCGCAATTAACGGACGTGTTTAAAAATAAGAGAGAAAGTATTTGTTTCGGAGATGACACGCGTCTCCGTTCGAGCGTAGCGCATTGTCGAAAGCAACGTGTTGATCTCGAACGCCGGACAGAGGTGTATTTAACGTCGGTGCAACCGGTGCGATGCACCGACGGGCCCCGGGATCTGCGGGCCCTCGGTGCATGATAAACATTTATAATATTCAAATTTAAATTTATAATATTCATAACATTACCTATCGGAGTTGCGAGTGCCGAAAGATCATTTAATGTATTAAGGAGACTTAAAAGTTATTTAAGAAGTACCATGACACAGGAAAGAACATCTGATCTAACTTTATTATCAATTGAAAAAAATGTTTTGATTAATTTAAATTTGGAGATGTTGCAAACAAATTTATGTCGGTTAAAGTTCGAAGAGGTGTTCGTTTCTAAATTTGCATACAAATAAAAAATCATTAAAAACTTTTGTCCAATTGCCTTTAATAAATAATAATAACAATAATAATAATAATGATAATTATTATTATTACTATTATTATTATTATTATTATTATTAATTAAAGGGCCCTCTCATCTTTGTCCTTGCACCGAAATTTTACCAGTCTTAAAAACGCGCCTGACGCCAGATCGGGTTATAAACGAAGGAGGTTGTTGAAGCGTGACCGATATCGCGTAAGTCACTTTACGGAGAGGATGTGTATGTGCTTCAATACGAAGTAACGGATATATCTTTAGAGATATCGGGCGGCGATCGAGTTAAGTCCCGAGTCGTGTTCTCGTTTTTTTTTTTTTTTTCAAGTCGTTTTTTTAACCCCGCAGCATTGATGCCAATGTGGGGCGCGAAGTTTTTTTCTTCTCGCATTTAGGATTTTTCTTACGATTTCACAGCCTTGACTCTGGCATTGCCGGTTGAACAATTGAACAACGGTCGATTTTGCATTGTGTCGCGCCAATAGAGAGACGCACGTAGGTACGTGCGACACGAGTTGTGCGATTTGTTAGCTCTAACAATCGCGGACGTCGCTTATCGTCACGTTGATTCGGACGTGATCGTTGCCGATCAAAGTAATGGCATTTTGCGAGTTCTCTCTGTGAATAGCTTCTCCGAGAGTGTTTTCATTCATCTCCGGACCAACTTCCGACGATTCGCGAGATCTCTCTTCTGGCGCAGAAAAGAGCTGCCGGAACGCGCGCTCGCTCGTAACCAAATATTCAATTTCACGGCCGTTTAATTAATTACCTTCATTACTTGCAAATGCAAAGTGGCGAACGATCGCGGATTACGCAAGCGCGGTTCGCATCGGCAAAAGAGCTGCCGGAACGCTTGTGTGTGTGTTTGCATAAACACGCTATTCCCTCGTCACGCATTTCGCGTCAACACGGCGAATGAAATTTTAAATAACGTAATTAGAAAGCTGGAAGTTTAACGTTGCAATTTTTTTTTTTTTTGTAAAAAAACGACGGCGGCGGCTCGTCACTCATTTTTTCTTTCTTCTTAGCCGAAGCGGCACCGATCACTCGCGTGATATCGATGCGTCAGATCGGGCGAAAGCGCGCAAAACGTGTTTCAGCGGCCGATCAGGTGAACGAACTCGAAGTAAACCGCGGATATTCGCGCGACGGTCATCGTGCGATGTCGATGGAGTTGTCACGTGCGTCACACGTGCTCCGCAAACACACTCCGTTTATGATGTTGCCGCGTTTATTTTTTTCTATCATTACTATTATTTTATTTTATCATTATTTCGACCCTCTCTCCCTTCCCCACGGACGTTCGAGAGAGATATCCGTTTTCTCCGATATCGAATATATTCTCCGGATATTTCAACATCCGGCAGATACCCGCGAGATATTCTCGGTGGAACGTCGCGCGCGTCCGATGTAATTTTTTAATTAATAATTACGAAGATATTATACGTATATCTCTATCGCTCTCTCTCTCTCTCTCTCTCTCTCTCGTTATTACAAACTTCATTAGTTTATACAAATGTAATAACGAGCTCGGACTAAAATATATCTATGACGGATGTTCGGTTTATACATGGAGATTGAAGCGTGTGCAACGGAGCGTGGAATATAATAAATTCACGCCCGTTACGTAGGAGTTTGCAAATTATCATAGAGAGTGACGGTAGATGAACCCGAGATTTCACTGCGATGAGTTCATCCTGGTTACGTGATTGCCGCGAAGCGCTTTACGAGCGCACATCGCGTATCGTATCGTTTTGATATATCGCACGCAGACTCCAACCGATCGGTCAGACATTCGTTGATTATCGCAAATTGCATGAAATTCCGTGAATTTCAATTGCGCGTACAAATAAAAACCGGAAGAGAGAATCGCGCGTCATGTTGTGTGCGCAGCAGGTATTCGTTCAGACCAAAGCGATGAAAAATTTTCTGTTTGACTCTCTGAAAAATAAAACACACACGAAATAAAACACACGGGAACGCGAAAAAAAAAATTGAGATTTGATTAAATTTGACTTGTGCAGAGTCCTGGGTGGAGCTGGTACCGGACCCGTTGTCAGCCGCCCGGACAACTCCGACGCCGTTCAGCAACAGCGGCGAACGCGAATACCTGCGACTTCTCCGTGAAGCACAGAGGGATTCCACACACTCGTCCGCGAGGCATTCCCTAGCGTCTTCGCGCCGGGACACCCCGAGGGACAGGTATCTTTGTTTTGTGTTATCTATATAACGTTTTGGCCTCGATTCTCTCTGTCGAGGTTATTGATATACGCCTTTGTCCCTTGTCCCTTGAGGAAAGGGCCGAGGAAGGAGTAAAGCGCCGAGAGAGCGCCTAAGGCGTGGCGAGAGTCACGCGAGTCTATTTCTAAAACGTCTCAGTAAAACGCGCGCGAGCGCGCGTCGGAACGCTTCAAGGTCAGACGGATAAAAGTGGAAAAAGGCGGATGACCTACGGACTAGATTGTTCGCTAATTGTCGACTATAGCGAAAAAATTTTAAGCGGATATCGCGTTCTCGGAATATCGAACGCGTCAATTGGACGACCGTGAGATTACGCGCGCGACAAGAATATCGCCACGTGTCGCCGCAGTAAGAAACGGAAATAAATAGTTGCTTGTAAATAAATATTGTAATTTTATCTTTGTTCCTCGTGACGCGTTTTATTCGCATCGATGCATAATGGACGCGTTGCGCAACACTTGTGTAAACACACACTTGAAGTAAAACGCATCTTATCGCGACCTCTTGGATTTTTTGCATCGAGATGCAGCGGCGATAACGGATCTGATAACGATTCTGTACGTGTCTCTCTCTCTCTCTCTCTCTCTTTCTCTCACGCGTTTCCGAGATCCTTGTTCGTTGTCACATCGACGCCACGTGTAATCGCGGAATATGCATTCGCGGATCGATCAATCGTCGTTTCAATCGTCGCTGTTTGAATTCTCTCTCGATTGACTTGTTACGACGTAATAAAACCGTCGTATTGCACGCAGGGGGTCGCGAACTTTCAAGGCGACACTTTATCGCGGCAACTTTCCGCGAATCGTCTTATCGCTCGATTGTCACACAAGAATTTATCAAAGCAAACGAGCGGTTATATCGAGCGTGGCCGAAATTTAACTATCAAGTCAAATTTCAATTTTTTTTTTTTTTTTTTATATTTCGCTGCAGAAGAATCAAATTTTAAAAACAAAACTCGCACTTGATTTACAGCCCGAAGAGCCCGCCGAATAGCCCGAATACGGAACTTTCGACCGAGGATGAGCTCAAAGGCGTCTACATAAATTACAGTTGCAACAAGGTTAGCAGTTTTGTTATAAAATTTTTTTTCTGTGTGTGTGTGTGTGTTCTTCATGCAATTCGACGAGACTGTGGAACACCTCGTGGGTATATTTGTAAATATACCCTCGAATATTTATTCTCATTTCAAACACATCATCGTGAGCGACGCGGAATCGATCTGTTCCGCGAGAGATCGCGAGTGAAATTTTCTCCGTCGAAAAGCGCGCGTTTACTGTCGCGCGCTGGCGCGTATATAAGTGTACGTTCTACCTATATACATCATTCTTTTCAACTTTTATCTTGCTTCGCTATCTGTGTGACAAAAGCGCTCGGAAAGTGTTTGCGCAAAACGAGGACGAGATGCCAATTGTCGCGTGAAGTTAAATGGGAAAAGTTGAAAATTTATAAGCGATCTTAAAATAAAAACGATAAAAGAGAGCGTGCGAGAAGATTGAAAAAAAAATGCGCCGTTGTATGTATACACCTGGTGTGTGTACAGTCGCGTTCGAATTGCATGGACGGACCAAGAGTAAAACAATTTGCATGTAAATGCGACGTTATCTTATGACTATTCAATGCGACAAGCGACATCGAGCTTGCGGTGCAGCATTCCACTAAGAACCTGCGCCGCTGTTTCTTTCTCTTTCTCTTTTTGTGTGATGTGATAAATAAATTAACATCTTTTTTTCGCTCCCTCTCTCTCTCTCTCTCTTTGATTTCTTCAAAAAATATAATAGATATTTATATAGATATTTTATTTCTTGGTGTACAAGACGCGGTAGCAGCTCCGACAGAGACATTCATTCTCGTCTCTTTGCATGGAAACACGAGGAATCAATAACCATTACGAAAGTCACAAAGCGATTCCTGTTTGTGTACCTCTTATCGTGAGACAAACAAATAATTACACAGATATTGGCATCGGAAACGTTAGTCGCGAGTAGTAGTTGAAAATACAATACGTAACAACAACCCATCTCTTTCTCTATCCGCTCGCGAGTCAATTCGCGCAAAGCCGTTTGAAACGCGGCAAATTGTCGATAAAGCCGCGCGAGCGATGGATGTCGTTGTTTTACTATGTATGTTTGCCAGACGGACGAAAATAGCAACAAAGACCGACTGTATTGTGCGCGAGGTATGAGTAACGACGATAACAAAGTGGAACCGGCCTCGCGTTAAGGTTTTTCCATGAGTCAGTCGATTTCTTTTTAGTTGCTTTATTCTTCTTTTAACGAGCGCGTCGCGTTTCTTTCATCGTCATTAGTACTGTCTTTGTATCAGAATTAAAAAAAAAAAAGAAAAAAAAAGAAAAAAAAACGCGTCTACGCACGTTGAACGAATAGCTGCGATGTCGCGTATTTAATATATTGTTATTATCTTTTATTTTATCTCTCGTGAGAATTATGTATATTGCGCGCGAATATTAGTCACTGTTGTGTATCATTGCATCCTTACATTTGTTTTCACCGAGAAAATACGATATGATGAACATTTTCTCCGAATCGCGCATCTGCGTAATTCTGACGCGTTTGGAATTTTGTTTTTGCGCGAGGATTAGAGAATGCAGGTCGAAATACGCGAAAAGTTACGGACAAATAGTTTATTTACGAATATCTGAGTTCTAACTAAGAAGTAGAGCTATTTGTAAACAAGATTATACACAAACTAGCGCGTGGGTAAACAATTGCACAGATTTTATATGCAACAGGTGCGAACAAGAAGATTTCTCTTCTTCATCTTGTTAAAGTCTGAGCTCTCTTTTTTTGCTTTTGTTGCGGTCTTTTAACGTCACGTAGAAACTGATATTCTTCGCGCGCGTTGCATATTGCATACGAGACGTCTATATGCAATTGCGGCGTGTGTGTGTGTCAGAGAGTGAGAAAGAGAGAAAGACAGAAGTACGAACACAGTAACGCGATATTATTTTTCTCAAGTTTTTCCGCAAAGCGCAACGTATCGGATGTCGCTTGGGTTTTTATTGAAAACGCATATACGTACACATATATAACACAGTATGTATGTGTGTGTATATACATATATATTTTTCTTTATTTATATTTCGGGCGTGGACAGTTTACGTCACGCGTGCGTGCGTGTGTCTGGTGCATTCGCGTACTGCCGCATTCGCGCTTTGCCGCATTTAGACACCGAGCGATATAAAGTTCCCGTCTATATATGTATGCGCGCAGAGAGACTGAGACCGCGGCAAGAAGAAACGCGTGAGAAATTTCGAGAGCGACGAAGCAAAGGTTCCCGAGCATTGTATTTCGGCACGATTGTTAATTTAAAAAAAAAAAAAAAAAAAAAAGGAGAGATTCGACTGAGAATATCCGTGATAGAGGAAAGCGTGATTATCGCTGGCTTCGGACACGACATATGGCTTCGTCTGTGAGCCAACACGCCGCGATGAATTAACGCAATCCCCGGTTATTGCACTCGATCGCGTAATTCTTGTCGGTCATATCGTAACACGAATTATTTAATTGAGAATCTCGCGTATATAATTTGAGTGAAATATTGAGACAAGTAATACGATTATATATATATAGTAAGTTTTTTCAAGTAACAAAAATCTTAAAAATGTCTAAAATTGAAACGAAAAAAAATCCAAGTACGTCAAAGACGTAAAATCAAAAATTTCATGAACAAAAGAGTGTGTACCTAGTCGTGAAATAACCTGGGGAACACACCTTGTACGTATATGGTTGCACACCGAGCCGTTGCGAATCAAGTGCGTTTGTATGTATATGTTACGTGTATACATGTATATACAATATATGCTGCGTCTTAAACTCGTCGCCAAGAAGAAAAGTGGAGTCAGGAGCAGTAAGGAGACGCATTCTCGAGAACGTCGTAGTATCGACTGACCAATCGCCGGTCGTAGCGAGGTCACGCCATGCGCGATGTCAGCGCCGTCGTGGGGGAATCCATTCTCCTCGATTCTCATTTCAACGATCGCGCAAATATGTCCCGATCTCATTAACGGCTCGCGTGTTACAACACATCGAGTCGACACTGAAACGCTATGAGAAAATCGCAATTTAATATAAATATTATATTAATTTTTTTTTGTACGATTGTCGTCGCTGCAATGACGAAACACACAACTGCGACACTCGTGAGAGAGACTCTCGCAAAAAGCGAAACACAAGAATTATTTATAAAAACGTATCTTCCACGAATCGAACATCTCGTTTGATCGAGTTCGAGAAATGCGACGATATGCGCGCAAAATAAAATTTAAAAAATAAACGTTTGAAAAAACGTTGACACAAAAGATCTCTCTACACGCGAACGTGCAATTGATTTATTTTTTGTGTCGCATTGTCGGTTGCGTGTGCATTTACGCGACTTATCGCAGGCAATCACCGTCGCTTTTACTCTTTTGCCGCAGCAAAGACGTGATTAAACGTGAATACACGTACTTGCTGATAATAAATTAAACGCACACTCCTTCTCAATAAGTAAATGATAAAATGACGCAACGGTGATTAACGGAAAATACCGCGTTCAAAATAAACACCGCCTCTTTTCGGCGTGATCGCCAGGTTATCAGTTTTTCAGCGCTTAAATCGTCTCTGCGTGTACGCCATATACGGAAAGAGAAACAGAAATCTTATCTGCATAGGTGCACGATATGTGATCTCGTCGATACTTGCCTCAAAAATGCGATAACACTCTTTTGCGTTCTCCTTGTTTATTATTGTTTCTCGGTTGTTGACAACTTAATAGAATTCTGGCTAAATTGCATGTCACGCTCCGTGAATGATAATTGCGTTCACATGTGCAATTTTCAGATTGATTATAATGGGCTTGTTGTTGAATCATCCAAGGTTTAGAGGCTCATCTCAACAATTTGTTTTTCGCAATCGCAAACGGTTTGGACATCTGCGAAAAAAAAAATAAACGTCTTAGTAAATGCCTCGGGTAATGAGTGCGAACTGAAGAAAATACTTGAAAATGTGAACACAGTGTCTCAATTGATTCTGACAAAATTGCGTTACGGAGAATAATAAATTAAATTATTTGTACGATGTTATCACAAGAAACAATCAAATGTGAAACTCGACGAGAACGTGTTTATTTCTTGTTTCTTTATTTTCACCTTCGTCTTCAACTTTTCGAAATAAGGTCAGACCTACAACGGTCGCGAATTAACCAGATAACTATTGTGGGAATTTTGCAACGGTAATTTGCGACCGTTGTGAATCTGAAATGGGAAAATTTTGTTTTAGTGTCACTTACGACTACTCGCGACTGTACTATAGATCCAGCTTAAGATAGGGTTGGTCGGCTTGTTTACAAGCTAAAAATGGCGACAAGCTGCGCACATCATTTGCGTGTGTGTACGTATGTACATATGTATGTACGTACGTGCGGAATGGCTAAAGGTCATCTTTGAGCATTCACTTTTCTACCGTGACCATTCATGAATATATGTACATACATACTACATAGAATGCCTAGTGGTTGCATAGTACATATATCGTGCGATCAATTCCTTCTCGCTTTTACGTCTGTTTCTCCTTCGTTAAAAGGTTTACGGTTGATATCGAGAATTGCGAATGTGTTCTCTTTTTTTTTTTTTTTATTGCGGAGATTGTTACAATGCTCTTTCTTTTGCGCTTTGCAGGAGGGCGAACTTCTAGAGAAGAACACCGATTGGATCTACGAGTGGAGCTCTCGACCAGACCAGATGCCACCGAAGTATGTTGTCAACTGAGATACTTAATCAAATCGCGATTAAATCGAAAGACAACACATTGTGCATTTGCTAATGAAATTTCTCTCTGTAGAGACTGGAAGTTCAAACATCCTCTAGGAACTAAGAGGAAAACATACAGCATTCGTACGGCAAAAGTCGGCAAGAACGGATTATTTTCCAAGGAAGTCATTTACACTTTATTCTTCACGAACTTTTTGTCTCTGCTCATTGGAACCGGCTTGGGGTAAGATCACTCGCGAAATCTTGACGATGAGACACAATGCTGTTACAAATTGCTATACCACTATCTCTCAAACAATTAGAATTACTTAGAGATCTTTGAAAAATTATGTAATTATTTCAATAATTACTGTGTCATAATTTTACAAAGTTTTGTATATTAAATTTTTTATATTACATATATTTTTTTGTGGGTATACAGCGTTCTGCTTACCAGGCGAGGTTTTATGATGTCTCGCGTTGCGATTGAGTGAAGATCACGATTCTGGAAGCGGCGGCATTAGGATTGTCACGGTTGAACACGCGCTGGATAAGTGGGCTGGATGCAAGAAAGACTGAACAAAAAAGTCCCATGGGCGATCAAGGCTAAAACAAAAAAAAAAAAAAAACAAACAGATACACTCAGCACATTAATTCGATTGTCCCGATTCATAAATATTATTAGCGCACTTTGTATTATATATTAGCACACACTTTTACTACTCCAAATCCTTAACTATATACTGTACTTCTGAGAAATTGCATATATCGAGCATAAATAATACGTATGACATGCTCGTAGGAGAAAAAAGGAAGAAGAACTGTAAGACGAAGAGAAAGAAAGATGATCTATCGTAGTCTAGAATCTTATCGAGGAAACTTATTCACAGAGGAACAGGAAAATGAACGAAACATGTCCATTTTATACCGTTTCTAATGCGTTTTTATCTGCGATAGTTTGTAGATATAAGCTTGAGTATAGTATTTATCTAAAATTAATTATGTTAAAGAGAAGGAATTTAAAAAAGAGGAGTGAGAGATTGAAAAACGAACGACAGAAAAGAGGTGTGTTCTATGTGTGTGAATGTGTATGTGTGTGTGTGTGTGTGTACGTGTGTGTGTACGTGAAAAAAGAATCAGGCTAACTGCGAAAGAGAATCAACATTTATTAATGAACACTGTTAAATGACTCGTTCTGATCACACGGGAAGTTACGGGAATTTCATCCGAACGAACGAGTTTTACGGTTAAAATTTGTTACGGGAGTGAAAAAAAAAAAAAAAAAAAAAAATTATATCCAATAAATCTGAAACTTCACAAGTGATATTCTTGGTTGAATTATGTATCTTGCGATTCAATCTCAATAACGATTGAAAAGGATTGAATGACAGTAGTTCCTACGCGGGGGAAATATCGACGTGATCCACCGTTTCGACTGCGGTCAACAGCCGGAAAGGAGGGACTATGAAAGGATCTTGTTTGAATGGAATAGTTTCGGAACTATTACGGCGCTTTTGTACGACATTTTAATCTACGTTTTTTGTAATTTCCAGTAATAAATTCACATGGAAGTTTACGTGCAAATATACCTCGTTGTGTGTCTTTTATTTGAATCAATCAGCCTGATTATCGAACGTCTCTAGTCTAAGACCTGGTTTATGCGGACTTAAGATTTTAATATTTCTGTTTATTAACATAAGCATAACAGACTATAACAGAAGCATTGAAATCCTATAGTTGAACTGTACCAATTCCGGCATAAATTAACAGCTATATTACCCGCATAAACAAGGCCTTATTTGCCGGCATAAACCAGGTCTAACTGTCAAAGAAAAATAAAACTTACTTGCGGTCAGATCTCTGGACACACCAATGGGATCGATCAAATTCGCAAGAACAAATTATCGTTGACACGGGACTCATTTGAATGCGATATTGCAAAACGTCATCTGTGATCTTTGAATTCTGGCGTCGGTAAAACAGATCGAACGAATGTATTAGGCCGCATTTACAGGCGATCGCAAAAATTTCCAGAAGTGTCTAAAGCCTGTTCTACATTGATCGCAAGCGCAAACGCAAGGAACAGGTCTGGTAGAATTGACTAGTCGTATTGATGAAATCAGCCAATTGACCAGCGTGATTGGTCAATTCTACGAGATCTATATCTTGCGTTTGTGCTTGCGATCAATGTAGAACGGGCTTTATAGGAATTTTAGCTGCGACGTGCAACAGTTTGCGACGAGCAGAGTAAATCCAACGTTTGCGTTTGGAAATAGTTCGTTGTCAAAGGCTAATATTAGATTTGTCGTACGACAAAGACTTTAACTATATGTTGATTGGCTATCAAATACAGTTCTTTATAAAACTCTATCTGATAGCCAATCAACATACTTAAAATCTTTGTCGCACGACAAATGTAATATCAGCCAAAAGCTTGGTGTTCCATTAATTTGGTTCTATGAGTAGTGAAAATCTATAACATGTGTCACGTGAATTGTAGATTTTCACTGCTGACAGTGAAGTCATGGCTCAGAGCTATGTATTCAATATTTCTCCGTTTTTTTTTTTTGAAGAAAAATTTGTTTCTTGTTGCAATTAAATGATTTAATATATTTTTTTTTAATATAAAATAAATATATATACAGTTTATTTCTGCATATTAGAAATGTGTATATTCACTGCCACTACTGGAAATCTATAGCACATGTTACGTTAATATAGATTTTTAGTACTGGCAGTGAATATGGGAACGTAGCCTATATGCTTGTATTATATATATATATATATGATATATATAATATGTATATAATACATATGTGTGCGTAAGCGTGCAATGGCGTTGGAGAAGATCGGTTTCTACATACGTGATTCTGCATCGCGTGTACTCTATTTTCAAAAAGTTTGAACGTTCTGATAATCGCATTGATAATTCTCAAGACGGCGTATGGAGCAGCTCGCAAAACTCGGGAGTCATTAAAAAAAAAAAAAGAAGCATAATCAAATATCCTGATTATTATTATTCAGATCACTGACTCACACACACAGTAAGGATTGGTGATTTTGCTTTTGTCAAAAAAAAAAAGGAGTATAATTGCTTTTTATCTTAACGAGACAAGCTCTCTATTAGAAAACATGGATACGGAACCAGTGTTAGAAGAGGGTGAAATTGTCGACGATGAGGTTAGATGCTATAATTGTATTGAATATAGTAGACTTAACCTATATCTAGCGTACAGGTTAGATATGTTCAATGTTTTAGCCTAATTTTTAATTCAAACGTCTTAAAAACTATTAAGAAAGATTTTTTTTTTGATAATTTAGTTTTTATTGCTCACATAAATGTTTCTTGAAGTTTTGTTGTGTGAATATACATGTATATACATGTATATTCACATGTATATTTACATGAATATACATGTATATGTGTCATTATAAACTTATTTGTATCAATTCAGAATAGCTCAATATCTTAGCTCTCTAATAAACATGGTGTCTAATTGATGGTTTAATGTTTTCACGAATAGCCAAGTGACATCTTTGAACCATACAAAATCTTAGAAAGACCTCACATACCACCACCTGCTGCAAATACACGTGCAAAACTGGGATACAGTGATGAATCTGATGAATCTGCAGATACCGAAAGTGATTCTGATTCAGATTCTGCGCATACTGTTAAGAAAAGACCTAAACTTAAACTAAAGAAACACAAAAACTTTTCAAAAGACTGTCCAAGCAGAAATGATAAGTACAATGTATGGTGTACACAAGTGCAAGAAGAATCATTAACAGAAGACTTAACATTGTGTGGTGTTACAAAGAAATTACAAGAACGCAGTGTTGAAAGTTATAACTTCACTCTCTCACGATACATGTCAAATGGCAGAGAATCTCATAATCACAACAGTTCTGATGATGAAAAAGATATTGAACAAAGAATAACTAACAAGAGAACAAATTCAGACAGACATAACATAAAATTGAGATTGGGTAAAAGAAAAAACTTGATGGATTTTGACAGTCAGAAAGGTTCTGTTAGAATAATAGCAGACTTGTCCACAACTGTGGAGTCGACAGATGCTGATGTTGCTACTGATATAACAACTAAGCTTAGTGAACGAAAGGATCTTCTCATAAGTAAGTAGAGAGAGAAATCTAAAATCTTTTACACATGAGACATTTATATAGATTGTGTGTGTATTTGATTTCTATATATTTTTTTATTTTTATAGGACGAGTGGTAGATATAATTGGTAAAGAGAAAGCTATCGATTTCTTTCAAAAAACAAGAAAGATAGAAGAAGACGGCGGAATGTTAATAATGAATGGATCTCGTAGAAGAACCGCCGGTGGAGTATATTTTTGGTTGGTGAAAAATGACAAGCATATCCCACAAGAAAAAATAAGAGAAATATTTTACTACGATCAAAAAGAAACCAGCGAGCAAAGAAAAAAAGCCGATGCTGATGCAAAAAGACAAAAAGCACAAGAACTGATGAGAACTTTTGAAAGTAAATAACTTATTTTGTAAATCACTTATACTGTTCTTTTTTTTTTTTTTAACAGTGAAGATTTATAAAAGAAAAGTGTACCGATGCAAACATAAAATTTCTTAAAATTGCAGATGGATCCGAAAAAGATTTACCGGCTTTGTTAACTAGAGCGGAGCTCTCGACCAGAGAGATTGCAGAGCAAGCGAGATTACGACGTGGAGAGGGTATGGACAGAATGCCAGTAGACTCGGATCGCACGGTATCGAATCCACCACCTAGTCCAGTAACGGATGATCCGGATCACTCCGAGCATCCATTGGTACAAAGACATGTCCAAGATTACACTGACGATTTTCTCGATATCGGAGTAGATATAGATAGTATGGAAGTACTTTAAAACTGTGTTCTAGATCTTATGTTTGCACATAACATAAATGTTTGTACAAAAATATATAAACTACACACATATACACACATACACAATACATACAAATATATATGTGCATAATTTGTACAGAACATGGTGCAGAGTACTTTTTATCCTGTTCACAAAAACGAACAAACTGAAAACGGTGACAAAATTTGTTCGACTCGTGTTTGATATCTTTATTTATAAAATTTGTGTTGACATGGTTTATTATAGATTTTTATCACTTGATATATATCTTACGTTTAACAAATTGGCAACATTTATAAACGTGAGTAATGAGAGAATTCTTGAGATTAAATAGCTATATAAACGTTATATAAATTATGTAAAATTACATATAGAAAAAACGTATAACACAGTATATACATCAAACGCCTAAATAAATTTTATAAGTTAGAGCACACATACACAAACGCGTAATCTTTGTATATAACACCTGTTATATAAAGGGAAGATTTAGAAAAAAAAATTGTATAATTTGTACAATATATATTAAAATTGACACAGTATACATGTTTTTTGTTTATTTTACGTTATTGGGTCTCCTTCAAAAATAAAAACAAAGTTTTAAGAGATAACAAGAATGAGATAGTAAAAAGAGACGCAAAGATGATAAAACAAAAGTACAAAATAAAGAAAGAAAAGTTCTTTTGAGATGCTTGGTTCGTGCTTTTGTATAAACTCTCTATAATTCGATATTACGGATGCGCGTGTGTATGCGCAAATTTTATTCTATAATAAATTTGCAAAAATGATTTATTGCCACAACACACTTATATTTATCAATCAATTTTATAATGCCTATGTGCAATTTACATTTTATACAAGCAATAAATTATATATTATTAAGTAAACAAGTATCACTTATCGCACTAACCGTGTGCTCTGCTCTCCGTATATATATGTACATAAAAGTTTGCAGCTAGATTTTAGCAAAACACTTGAGCCAGCAGTATTTAGCGAGTATTGAGAAGAAGATTGGGAGATCGCGTGTAAACTTGTGATATTATACCAATATACAATAGCTTATCTTTCAGTTTTCAAAATTTCGGATCAAAGCGCAAACATTCTTAGATAAGTTCAGATAACTTGCTTTTTTTTTTTTTTTTTTTTTTTTTTTTTGGAACTAGGCCATAAATTTTCTCGGTCACCCGAAAGGGCCGATGTAAGAGAGAAAAACTTCACTGCGTATCTACGTGTTTCAAAGATTTTAATAAAGTTGCCATTCGTTAAAGCAAAGGATCAGTACGGTCATAAAATAGTCAATTTTTAATTAATTTATTCAGAAATAATAAAAAAAAAATCATACAAAAAATAATAGTTATGTGATAATAAATTCAAGAAAAATATATTTCAAAAACTGTAAATTACCTAATGTTAAAAACGTACCAGATGTAATAATTTTAATTACTCTCGTATAGCTTGATATTTTAGTTTCTTTTTCTATAAGTCATAGTTAATTGTTATCGTGATCGTCGGAGATGCGTCGAAGATAAGCAGTAAACTCAGTCGTACTAAAAACATAGAGTATAAAAATCGAAAGAAATTAAATATGTGACATCTTCGGGATTTTACACTTCTATGCGAGACACCGCGGACACATATCAGAGTTGGCTACATATTTTTCAGCTTTCAGGATAACAAAATTTATGATATTTTTGAAGAAAAACAAAAGCTATACGCGATGCAAGAATTGTACACTTGTGTCATTTTCTTCTAACACGATGAAAGTTATATACCTAAATACGATAGATATGCATAAGTCAGCACCAGATTCGAGTTGCTTAATTATTATTTTCGGTTTGACATAATGACGTTAAAAAATCGTCGTAATGTTGCATATTAGTTTCAAACGTTTCCAATTGTTTCGCAATGTCTCCCAGTTGTTCCTCGAGCGTTCTTTCTTCCATGAAGGCTTGCAATTGCGGAGCACTTTGACACTCGCGATAAAATGCTCCTACGTCACTATTGGTATTCGTAATAGCGAAAGGGGTTTTCTGTAACAACAACATTCACATTATTCAATTCGTGTATATTACTCAGTGTAAAATTTGCCGCCCACAATCTGTTTAAGAAAAAATAAAAAAAAAAAAAAAAACAATAAAAACAAACATAAAATACTTTTGTGTTCTACGTTAGGCAAATTTTACACTCTGAAAGCCAAGTGATATAATGTGTTGTGGCATTGTGTTCGGATTAGGAGTATCAATTACCAAATCTACCATAATAAAATCATCGTTGGCACTAGTCATTGAACAACTACTTCTTCTAGATCCGTTCTGTGATGCGCATTTCGAAATTGACGTATCATTACTGAGTCTTTCGTTATTTCCGTTGTTGTTGTCGACTGCAGTGGCTGCTGCAGTCTTCGTAGGATCCACTAATGACACCGGAGGAGGAGATGTTTGTTTAGGTGTTAACAGAGAACTAAACGGCACGTCTGGTATCACAAGATCCTCTTCGTTAACAATGACAGGCTTGTTTATCACAAATGCACCAACTTTGATGGTATCGCTAAGGGACTTTGATGTTTCGTCGCTACAAATATAAAATGCATTTGGTTAAAGTGTCCAGAAGGTATTAGATACACTTGAAGTTTATATTTGAGTTTTTTTTTTGTAAAAGATTTGCAGCATTTTATTCACTGACCTCTGCTGATAACGCGCGTGATGTGGACTCAGATCCGAATGAAAATGATCACTCTTGAGCATGATAGAATCTCGTCCCTTGTGGGTAGGTGATATAGTCATTTTTGTCCTGTAAGAGACCGATAAATGTATGGTACCCACCGGAGTGCACAACTGACCCACTCTCACTTGCTTGTAGTTATCACCTGTTGTATGAAATAAATTAGTCTCGCAATTGCAGCAATAAATACACAAGCATGAAATAAATACACAAATAAAAGTTTTACCTAAGTTGTGTAGCTGAGGTTCCCCCATATATATTCGATAGCACATGGTGTAAGAGTCGGATCCTTGACGTCTGCTTAATTTATAAGCTGGTGTAACTCTCAATACAGACAGTAGAGACTTTAGTAAAATTGCCATTCTGTTGTATACAGTATATGTTACTCGCACGGTTGGATCACTCTGTTCCGGCAGAACACCCAAGCTCCAAGTTTCCAAAACCATTTTGTCACCTTCCACTGTTTTCAGAGAGATTTCCACACAAAGAGGTACAGAAGAACTGACTATCTCTCCGCACAGTGCTCTCTTAGCATCAGCTGTCACTTCTGGTAACTCTTTTATTGCTAGATTAAACTACAATCACATGCATTGCTTCAAATATATGAAAAATATAAGCGCAAGTAGTAGCAAGTATAATATGTAAACTGTTCAATTTATCTGGCAACTTAATAATTCTTTTCAATTATCTAATGGTATAAAAACTAATTTTTCTTATCGCATACATACATATATATATACACATATGCTAACAGCAATGACATATTGCCAAATAAATTGTACAACTTAAAGCAAATGATTTGTTTCTTTACCCAATCTCCAGCCGAGGAATCTGGTTTACAGGCGGTGTTAACTTTCTGACCTGATCTCGCTTGTATTATGACCTGGGCAGCTCTGAGAGCCAAATATTTGGTAAATTTCTCTAACTCCTTCCTGTCCTGCATACTTATTTGCGTTGACATCGTATACAACCGTAATAATAATAATGTGTGTGACTAGCCTCATAAATGTTTTTTCAAACAAGAAGTACGTTGTGAAGCAGCAACGTAACAGCACATTCTTGGTTGGCAAAACCGTGTCTGTGTTAATTATCTACTGGTGTACTCACTCACTTCGGGCTTTTTATACTACCTTTTCGCTCGTAAGTTTCAATTTTATAAACAACTCTATTCGTGCACGTGGCCTGCTTCCTTGAATTCCTACAACTCGTACTTGACATCATCATGTTGTAGCGTATACCACGTAAGTAAGAATTTTCCTTCTTTAAATTTACAAGAAAAAAACAATATACCACAGAACGATAAAAAAAAAAGTCGTTGCTGTCTGTTATCAGTTTTGTCGTGAAATACAAGATAAAAACTAGTCACTACACAAGAGATGCTAGAAACCTAGAAATCGATCCGAAATCTTCGCCCAAAAAGATGGTTCAATCCGTTCGGCGCTGTGCGGTGGCTCGGTTAATACTAATAGCGTGCAGTTGAGAGCCTTCAGTGAGAGTCGCAAACTCGTGACGTCATTGGGCAGCTTTTTCCTCTGTCCAATCAGAAGCGACTATATCCCTGAGAAATTCTATAATTCAATGGGCAGCTTTTTCCTCTGTCCAATCAGAAGCGACTGTGACGTCACGAGATTGCGACACTCTCTCCCTGAGAGGCTCTCTATAGTGTGCAGTTCACAGTCCTTCAAGTTTAAAGCAACTCGGACTTCGGAACAGAGTTGCAAACTCTGACCGGCTAGCACCACCGAGAACACCGAGAAGGTGGGAGCACGCACTCAAGCGAAAACTTACGAGGTCTGTTCTTTTTCCATACTTTGGCTGCACTAGTTCACAGTATATCTTTTTTTATCTATAATAAAAGGAAAAAGATAGACTGTGAACTAGTGCAGCCAAAGTATGGAAAAAGAACAGACCTATGGTGTGCGTGCCCCCATCATTTCAGTGGTCTAGTTTCCACCGAAACCCTCAATTCGATTTCACTCCGGTACGGATTAAATTTAGTGTTTCGTTTCCATTGGAAGTAGAATACTTATAGATCGAAGCGAAAGCGAAATCAGCGCAATTTGACAGATTTCCATCGACTTAAATCTGATTCTACGTCGCATTAGGTGTGAATTAATGCTTCGGTGGAAACTAGACCAGTGCTAGCCGGTCAAGTCTGTTCTACACATAGACGTATAATATATAGACTGCGCGTTCCCTATCTTTGCCATGTTAAGAAAATGTCTTCAACGTTGAGAGAGACAGCTGGTGTTGAATAGTAACCTCATCTTTGGCTGCTTTCCTTTTAGGAGACACAGTCGACACAAGTCGACACAAGAGTCATTCTGTCTCTGTTTCTCACTGAATACTGAACAAAGACAGAATGACTTTTGTGTCGACTTGTGTCGACTGTGTCTCCTAAAAAGAAAGTAGCCTTTGTCTAGCGAGGTAGAGGGGAAAAAAGAAATCTTCGCTGATTGATAGAATAGTAGTGAAAAAGTGGGGATAGAAAAATAGTGGGGTGAAGAAAAGCGAAAGAGATTAAGGGGTAATGGTAGGTTAGGTGGTATAAAACAGTAGGCCCTGATCCCACCACAGACATTGATAGATAGAGAAAGAGTTACTATTCAAAGTATGTTGTCTCTCTCAATGTTGAAGACATCTTTTCAGCCAAACGCGCAGTCTATATATTATACGTCTATGGTTCTACAATACAGTCGTAAGTCGTAAGAAATTGACCAATCACAGATTAATCACAGAAGAATGATCGATTGTGATTGGTCAATTTTTTACGACTTACGACTGTATTGCAGAACAAGCCTAAGGTTGGATCCTCATGCAGACACCGGCGCTTTGACACCGAACGTTGATTGGTGAAAAGCAGGTGGTGAGGGTAAATTAGAGCTGCCATTTACCCTAACCATTCGCTTTTCACCAGTCAACGCTCAGTGTCAAAGCGCCGGTGTCTGCATGAGGATTCAACCTAAGGGCCATTCTACAATAGGTCTGTTTGTTTTACCTGAACTGGCTACACTAGTTCAGAGTTTATCTTTCTTCTTCTAATATAAAGTGAAAAAGACACAGATGTCTATACTACTACTAGATCGCTAACTTTGGCAAACAAGGTGAGGATGGCAGGATATCCGATTTCGGCCATGACAACCTACAACAAAATGGCTGCTCCCGCTAGTATATGAAATATAGTATATCGTTCTTTTATGTTATTGTTACGTTCTGGACTTCAATGTTGTTGTTGTTTATATGTATAATATATGTAATAATAAAACAGTAAATTATGAGCAATAATCTCACTCGGATCTTTCTCAAGAAGATTCTTAGTTCTAATTATATTTATAATTCTCAGTATTAATACAATTCACATTAATAAAATGTATATTTTCTTACAATGTGTAATACGTTTAAATTGTACAATATTTATTTGCATTAATTGTTCAATATTTATCTGTATATATACAATTTACACTAGCCTTTATTTAATCAATTTACTTGGTATGACAAAATAGCTGAATATGCAAGCTTATGTATGTTATTTTAGGATTTTAGAACTATACTTTCTTGTCATACCTTAAAGTTTTTAATAAATTTTTCAAAGAACTGATTTTGTCTTCTTTTCTCTTCAGTTTTTGTTTTAATGATTTGATTGTCCTCCACATTAATTTCTTCCGTGGACTCATTTCCATCTTCTTTACTTTTAACAATGAATTACTCATGATTGTTCTTGATTTGTGCATGTGCATTTTGATAGTAGTATTAGAAGTACTTGTATTCTCTTTCGAATTATCTTCTTTTGGTTTTAAAATACTTTTCCATTTGATTTCTGGCACCACAGCAGATGTAGAAGCAAGAGTAGTATTGAATTCAATTGACGGAGTCTCAATTGCAGAAGCAGTTACATCCGCAGAAATGGGAGCACAAAATATTGAAGGCACAGCAAGATTATTCAACCGGACACCACTTGCATTGGGTCTTTTCATAAAATCATTTTCTTGAAAATGTGCACTGCATATTAAGCTGTATTTTGTAAGTTTAAAATTGTCTCTTCCAATTGCTGCAATCCACAGTTGTAAAATATCCGGGCGATTTAATGGAAATCTACAATATTTAAATTGTTTACTTACATAACCTTAAAATATTGTAACTTCAAAGTATAAATAAATATCTCCTCCTTACCGAAATAAATGAAATCCATTTTTTGTGATATTTTTACACTGTGGAATGCAACAAGAGCTCGGCATGTTTACACAGTGATGTTTACGATGTTACTTTTTTACTTTAACAAGGCCCGAGTTGTACATTCGCGTACTGATCATACACGCACCGCCGCCATTTTGTTGTAGGTTGTCATGGCCGAAACCGGATATCCTGCCAGCCTCAGTTTTTCCATATCCCACAGCAGGGTTGGGCACGTATTATACGTGAGGTATTTTATATTGTATTATACTTGGTATTGTACAGTATAATACATCGCTTAGGCTGTGTTCAGTTAAGCAAGATGGAACGAACTAATGGAGGAAATGCAGGAAATACAGGAATTGGAACTAATGAATTCCTATATTTCCTGCATTTCCTACATTAGTTTGTTCCATTTTGCTTAACTGAACACAGGGCTGTGCTCAGTTAAGCAAAATGGAACGAACTAATGTAGGAAATGCAGGAAATATAGGAATTCATTAGTTCCAATTCCTGTATTTCCTGCATTTCCTCCATTAGTTCGTTCCATCTTGCTTAACTGAACACAGCCTTAGTTTTATACATATTATACTTCGTGTGGCGCCATCTCTACATCATGTGTATAGTAAATTTTTAAGTCCAACATCCATGATTCATGTTGCTAGAAATCGGTCCGAGATTTTGGTTCGAAAAATGTATAGCCAATCAACTTGCAGTTTTTAAGCGGAAAACAGCAATTTTATTGACTACGTTAGTCAATTGTGATAGAATTTTGATGGTTAAAGAAACATCATTTTAAAACTGCAAGCAAAT